>NW_018164502.1:773200-793996 GCF_001263595.1 Phalaenopsis equestris | reverse complement strand
TATATATATATCAGAGACAGCCGATCAACCGCTCCAGTTGAGCTTCCGTCAGGTTTGGGGATCTAACTTTAACCCGAGGGCTTTACGCCAAAGCTGCCACCAATGAGCCAGGGTATGTGCACCACACACACACACACAAATATATATATGTATATATATGTATATATATGTATATATATGTATATATATGTATATATATGTATATATATGTATATATATGTATATATGTATCAGCATTGAATCTCAATGTAATCCAACAGTCAAGTCAATTGTGAACGAACAGAGGAAAATGTCTACAAGTTGAAAAACTCTAAAGCAAGAAGAGCCCTTTAAAGCCAAACTTTGTTTTACATGACTGTTGAAGACATAAGACAAGTTGCATTCTAGATTTACTTTACATGTTATTAGAGTGTGCTAACTCTGTTTTACAGAGAAAACATTTTAAAGCGTAAAATCATGAATCTCTAAACTTTTGACAAAATAAAAAAACAACAAAATAAAACTACAATACAAAATGACAAATTAAAACAACAAAACAAAATGATAATACAAAATTATGAAACAAAACAATAACACAACAAAAATAAAATGCAAATAAACAAAACTTTTAAGTATTATTGGATTTTTAAACATATCACCCTTAGAAAACACTTAAACTTTTTGAGAACAAATGTTAATTTTAATCGGGTGTTTTCTTAGGCAGTCTTAACTGCCTAAGATGTAATTAACTATGAAAGCTTGCTCTATAGTAGAATGAGAATCTTAGAATATGAATCATTCCTAAATCTTTGGTTAAGAGATTTTCGTGTGGTTTTCTTTGTACGAGTATCTCAGGAGTCAAACACTCCAGAGTTCTCTACAATGTTTACCGCAATGAAGTTCTCCCCACACTTTTCTTTTGTAAGTTTTCTATTCCCATTTGCCCTTTCCTTTCTCCTTCGAGTCTCTTAAGATCTTAAGGTCACTTACATGATCTGAGAAATGAAGTAACTCAAAAAATAGGGCAATATAATAGACAATAGAGTGGTGACTCCTTGACAGCAACGTGACCCGAAAAAAAGATTGAGAATTGACAGCAGTGGCGGCGACCAATCCGGTTGCGACCAAGATGCTCTCACGCAGTTGCTACTCTCTCATTCCCTATTTATAATAAGTTGTGCATAGAAATCTAGTGAAGTCATTTATTAAGAAATCAAATTGTCGTAAATTGGATACATTTTTTTTTTTGTATCATGAAAAGATTTCATTGGTATATATATATCAGAGACAGCCGATCAACCGCTCCAGTTGAGCTTCCGTCAGGTTTGGGGATCTAACTTTAACCCGAGGGCTTTACGCCAAAGCTGCCACCAATGAGCCAGGGTATGTGCACCACACACACACACACAAATATATATATGTATATATATGTATATATATGTATATATGTATCAGCATTGAATCTCAATGTAATCCAACAGTCAAGTCAATTGTGAACGAACAGAGGAAAATGTCTACAAGTTGAAAAACTCTAAAGCAAGAAGAGTCCTTTAAAGCCAAACTTTGTTTTGCATGACTACTGAAGACATAAGGAAAGTTGCGATCTAGATTTACTTTACATATTATTAGAGTGTGCTAACTCTGTTTTACAGGGAAAACATTTTAAAGCTTAAAATCTTGAATCTCTAAACTTTTGACAAAATAACAAAACAACAAAATAAAACAACAATACAAAATGATAAATTGAAACAACAAAACAAAACGATAATACAAAATTATGAAACAAAACAATAACACAACAAAAATAAAATGCAAATAAACAAAACTTTCAAGAATTACTGAATTTTTAAACATATTACCGTTAGACAACACTTAAACTTTTCGAGAACAAATGTTAACCTTAATTGAGAGTTTTCTTAGGCAGTCTTAACTGTCTAAGATGTAATTAACTATGAGAGCTTGCTCCGATAGTAGAATGAGAATCTCAGAATATGAATCATTCCTAAATCTTTGGTTAAGAGATTTTCGTGTGGTTTTCTTTGTACGAGTATCTCAGGAGTCAAACACTCTAGAGTTCTCTACAATGTTTACCGCATTGAAGTTCTCCCCACACTTTTCTTTTGTAAGTTTTATATTCCCATTTGCCCTTTCCTTTCTTCTCCAAGTTTCTTAAGATCTTGAGGTCACTTACATGATCTGAGAAATGGAGTAATTCAAAAAATAGGGCAAGGCTGCGACCAAGATGCTCTCACGCAGTTGCTACTCTCTCATTCCCTATTTATAATAACTTGTGCATAGAAATCTAGTGAAGTCATTTATTAAGAAATCAAATTGTTGTAAATTGGATACTTTTTTTTTTTGTATCATGAAAAGATTTCATTGTTCTTTTTTGCAGCTTTGCTTTAAAGAAGCAATGGAGTCAAGGAGCTTAATATATATATGAAAAATATATCAGCACGAATCTCAAGGTAAATCAACGATCAAGTTAAATGACTAAAAAAACGGAGGAATATACCTGTCGATCAATAAAATCTAGAGAAAGAAAAGTCCCTAGAAGCCAAGCCTAGGGAATGAGCCCCTAAAAGGCCTGACAACTAGCCTAAGGCTAACCGGTCAAACCTAGGCGCAATGATTGACTAAATGTCAACAAGGCGAATTGAGGGAAAACGATCGACGGCACACCACCAATCATCAGGGCCCACATCGATCGAATCAGCCCCTTGCACTTTAATATATCTGACACATGTAAGTTACTAAAAAAATCCCCTCATAGATTAATGATTATAGGGCATAATGTTAACTTTAAAACTCATACCTCTATGCCTCAAGGAATATTGCGTGCGGCCACCGCATGCATGCGTTGCCCGTTCCTAGCCGTAGATCACGGTGATCTACGGTGAGGATTATTTCCGTTTTTTTTAAAAAATAAAAAAAAAATTAGGTGGGACCCACCGAAATACATCGGGACCGTAGATCAGGTGATTTACGGTCCGGATCGGACACCGCACCGCACGCAAGCTGCGTGCAGTGTCCGATCCGTATGGAATAATTTTTCCTATGCCTCAGGGGATCACTTTTAGAATAAAGGCTATGCGCTTTTATTGCTCACAACCGTCTTTCGCTCACTTTTTTCTCTTTGTAACAATGCTATATTCCTTGAGTGTGTTTTCCCAACATTTTCGAGTTCAATATATATATTCTAGATATTATACCTAAGCTCATTTTACTAAGGAGTACAATTGAGCAAATTGACTTATATGTAGGTACAAAATTTCTCTTACGTTTATTCAAAGTACTATATTTTTGAAATATAAAATTTAAATATATCTCATAGAAAATGTGATATCATCACTATAGTTTTCTCATCTATCCAATTGTTGTAAGGCAAATGTTAAAAAATATATTGTATTTAGGAATGTGGCCAAAATTAGCTTTGTTCTTCTTGGTCATTTTTTTCTATCGTATTAAATAATTAATTTTTCAAGCTCTGATTTATAAAATAGAAAAATAGATTTTGCAATTTAACATTTTTTTAGTTGATTCTTATTAAAAATTTTATTTTATATTATTCCAAGCCATTATATTGTCCTTACATGACTCCATCCAGTATTCCAGTTATCTCAATCAATATGTCAAGCAATTCTACCATCCATTTCACTTTTGCGAGTAGACTTTGCAAATAGGGGTGAAACCAGCCGAACACGAGTGAGCCTAGGCTCAACTCGTGTTCGGCTCATTCATATTTCGAGCTCAAAAAGTGTGGTGGTGGATCATTTGCTTAGCGAGTTGAACCCGAGCCGTTCACGAACAAAGAGTCGTTTTAACAACCCTTATCACGTAGTCATAAGATGACGAGCCGTTCACGAACAAAGAGTCGTTTTAACAACTCTTATCACGTAGCCATAAGATGTTAGGGATTGGGGAAAGATTTAAAACATCATTTGAATCTAATTTAATAATTTTTATTCTATTTTCTTCATTAATACTTTTAATTGATTATAAATCTTTGCAACCTTGTTGTCAATTAAAATTTTTAAAAATACTACTCGTCAAAGAAATATATATAATTGATTAGTAGTATTTCGAGCCAAAACCAGCCGAACATGAACGAGCGAACAAATATTTGTTCGTGTTGTTCGTGTTCAGCTCGTTAACTTAGCGAACGAGCCGAACACGAGTTGTTTGTATACAACCCTATTTGCAAACTTATAAAATCTCAAGTTTTAATTAGAAATAATACTTCGTCTAATAAAGTTGACCTGCACTTGAATGTCATCATATGCTTAACTGAATTTCAAAAAGTGTTCCAAATTTAAAAATGCCAAAGGTATAAGATTAGTTAGTTTCAAATTTTGTTATGGTTAGTTAAGCATCAAAATCAGTGCAGGTAATTGGCTTTAGGGTCCCAAAGGTTCAGGTAAGAACAGATATTTCGGTTCATGTAAGAATAAATTCAAATTGTTATATAGAGTTGTTACTAACTTGAAAATTGATGGAATTATGGACAATCATTAAAGCTTGAAGCTATGTATTGCGAATTTTTTTCTTAAATAAAAGAGAAAAATAAATGCATCATCTGTACAAAAGAGCTAAGAGAATAAATACATTTAAGAATTGGATAGCATTTAATTAAAATAAATAAATGATAAAAAGAGGCATACACCCCAAAAACCATATAAGGAAAGCTAGAGCCGAACGGGTGGGGTTTGTTGATGAAATCAAGTCATTAAGCCGCTTTTAGAAGCTTTTGGTGCTCAATTAGAAAGTAAAATGAATTTTAAATTTGACATGCTTTTAGTCAAATCGAGTGTTTCACAAGATGAGTCAAACATGTAAAATATCAATCAATTCTAACCGTGTTAAGGCACTTAAATGTCCACAAAATTTTATTCAATCACGAGAATCTCTCGGGATCATCTGATGAAGATGTTCAAATTCCTTTCATGCTTATAGAGCCCAAGATAGACCACGGACCGAGGAGGGAAACCTAGAGCTAGAGCTACACCAGGAAAAGAAAGAGTCAAATTCTAATATTATTCTTGACTGAAGAACAAACGAAAATTTTTTGCTCTCGTAGTTTTGACCACCATTGACGACCGCTCGTTGACCACCATCGACCACTATTTTCTCCATCTGCTCGTTAATGTTGATGAATCATACAGTATAATATGCGACCAACTATGACCTATGAGGTCTACAACACATGTAGCTCCTAGTTCCTGCATTTATGGTATGTAGACATTATTGTAGCTCACCACTAAAGCCTACGTGACCAACTACGACATATGTTGTCCACAAATCATACAACTCCCATAATGACATCTGTGGACTACAAACATTATCACAACTCACCACTATGTCCTATGTAACTAACTGTGGCATATGTAGTTTACAACTTTTGCATCTCTCTATTATGTCCTCAACGGCCAACTTATGCTCCTGACGCAACCATCTACGATGTTCATGGTCAATTATTACCATGACTTTCAAACACAGTCTCTATGACCAAAGTGCACTACAACCACTATCTACACTCACTATCTACAACATTCACAACTAGCTATTGCCTTCATAGTAGTCAACTACAACTTTTGTGCCAAATTACAACTATTATTGTTAAACTACCATTGTATACCAATATTGTAATTTCGCCTTTTAATTTGAAACCAGAGTGAGCATATAAACTTAAATTACATAGTGAATTATTTTGAATGAGCTAAACCCCGTGATTTTTTTTCTTTTCTAGAGTTTTCCACATAAAATTTTAGGTTTCTTCTTCTATTTAACTTTATATTATTTGTGTGTATGTTGGATCTTGTGATACACTGAAATAATAATTTATTACTCTACTTCTGTGGATTTTTAGGCAGACATCAACTATGATAGCCATAGTTGGAGGCTATAACAATTATATAGTTGGCAACATAAACCATATCTGTAGAAAGCTATCATAGCAGAACTAGGGTGATCAAAGTCATAGTTGGTGGAAATAATAGACAACAACTACTGATCAATGATGATCTTTGGTGGTTGATGACGATATTTGGTTATCGACAGTGAACTATGGTGATAGGCCACACTTGGGTGGCTGATGAACTCAGCTCACTTATTTCTTCTCCTCCTCCCTTCAAGTAAGAAAATGAGGACATATTTATAGCTTTTAAGAATGCCCCTTTGGTAAATTTAGCAAATTTCCCAAAATATTTCATCAGACTATTCGCATTGATTCCCTTAATTGCAGATACTTCATTCAACATTTAAGTGTCTTAATGACCTCTAAATTGAATGATATTGCTCTCATTTGATTCTTCTTATCGATATGCTTGATTTGATTATAAGCATACCGAACTTTGATAACTAGCTCTAATGGCGACTATCGTGAAGGTTCATTCACGAAGGCAATTGTTTTGGGCAAAATCGAGAGGGTAGTTTCTATATAAATGGATAAAATTTTTAGGAAAAAAAAAATTAGATGTTAGATATATAAATACAAAAGAATTGGGTAGTTTCTATATAAATGGATAAAATTTTTTTCCCAAATGTTCCCCCCAGACATTTTTACCGCTGACAGTGGTCTATTGTTGTACGTATGTAAATACGTAAAAATTTGGGAGCATGTATGTAATTTCAAGGTGAGAAAAATCTCAATGGTGAAGTCCCACATCCGGGCATTGCCAAACATTTAATTAAGAATCCATTATAAATATAAAATAAAATGGAGCAATTCAGAAGCCGTCAGCTTTGCCTATTGGTAAAATTTGTAAAGCAAAAATGTTATATTTTTTCTCATTGTTCTAAAAATATTTAAAATAAGAAAATAATAATTTTTGAAATTTAATTCGAGTTCAAACACGAGCTTTATTAATGCAAATGAATTCAAATCGAGCTGATCACGAAAACACGAGCCGAAGACATCAAGAAAATATTCTAAGAAGCCAAAACACAAAAGAACTTTGGTATCGCTCGTTTACACCCCTATTTACAGTTAATTTGTATAGAGGTTCATTTAATTCCCTAAAGTTAAAAAAGATAACTAAAATTATGGGATCATCATTAACATTTAATATAACTAAATTTTATATATCTCTACTGTGTTTTTATTTTAACAAACAAAATGACTAAAAATGCACCATCATTTTTAACATGTGCTTTTCTATTTAACAACCGATTAAATAAGCCCACAAATAAAAAATGCATGATTTATAAAAAGCAATTAAAAGCTAAAAACAATTTTGCGTGCATCAAATTTTTGCCATGAACATGTACTAAAAAAAACAATACATTTACCTACAAGCCACCCAATTCATATATATTTACATATCTACCTTTTAAATTTTTATTTTATATTTATACCACTCAAATCTGTATAAATATACAAAAAAAAAAAATCATAAATCGTGAATCCATAGAACTCATAAATCGTAAATCACCTGATCTACAGTCCCGATGTATTTCGATGGGCCCCACCTAAATTTTTTTTTTATTTTTTTTAAAAAATGGCCCCACCTAAATTTTTTTTTTTTTTAAAAAAAAATGGAAATAATCCTGTATGGAAATAATCCTGACCCTAGATCACCGTGATCTACGGCCAGGATCAGACACCGCATGCAGAGATGCATGCGGTGTCCGCACGCAATAATTCCTCCATAACGGGACGGGATATTTATGTAAAGTTCGTCGACGTATGGAGATGTAATACTGGCCTTTCGTTTTTTACGAGAGCAATATCCTCCCCTTTCTATTAAAAAGAAAGGGAAGGAGGGGGGGATTAGAAAGTTTGGATAATGGCAGTGAGAATGGCTTTTTTCCAGGCCTATGCGGACAGTGCGTCTTTTATGTCATTTCTTTTTTTCCCTTTCAGTTGGGAGGAAAGATATAGGAGTCTGACATGAGTCTAATATAGCCTCCATTATATTGTTTTTTTAAACTCTCTTTCCTTCTCAGATCTGCCTCCTTCGCGAAGGGAACGAGATAGAGAGAGACAGACAGGGAGATCTATGATCAGTTCTATGTCGTTGTAAGAACTCCTAAGAAAAAGGAAGAAAAGGAGAGAGAGAGAGAGAGAGGAGCTGGTTTTCTATTATACAAATCCCCCTCGTCCCCCACGTGATCTTAAGCTTCCATCCATGCTTCAGGTATCTCTCCAAACAAAAAAGTAATCTTTCTTATTTAATTTCCCCCCCTCACCAAGATCTCTCTCTCTATTTCTCTTTCATCCCTCCCCTTGCTCTCTCTCTCTCTCTCTCTCTCGAAAGCCATGCAGGCCTCTTCTTCTCATCATGGAATCTTCAAAGCCTTTAGCTTTCAAGATCCGCTGTCGATCTATTGGAGCTGTTGTCTTTCGCTTCATAGACTCTGCTTGAGAAGATTATCTCTCTTCTTTGCCATCTAAATTTAGCCTTTTTAATTAATGTTCTAATAATAATTCTGATAATTGTTCATCTTAATTTTCAAGTTCTCATAATTTGAGATCCTTCCTGTTGCTTTCTGTTACAGAAGAATTTTTTTCATCTCCACGACAAGCAGAATTAAAGCCACCGCACAGTCGTACTACTACTGCTACTAGCTTTTTACACTAGAGGCAACTCTTTTGTGAGCTTGATGGCGACATACTTCCATGGCGCTTCTGAAATTCACCCCGATGGTCTCCAAACCCTATACCTGATGAACCCCGGCTACGTTGGTTACTCCCCCACCCGGCGCCCCGGCGGCCGCCAACATGGTCTTCCTCAACTCCGGTGGTATCCCCTCCCTCAATCCAATAAACCTCTCTCACTCCTCTCAATCTAACCACCAACAACAGCACTTTGTCGGAATTCCCCTCCCCCCGCCGGCAGAAAACACCGTTAGCCGCTTCCACTACAATCTCTGGAGTCCGGCGCCCGGAACCAATCTGATGAACCGCGGTACAACTCAACAAGGCTTATCGCTTAGCCTCTCTCCGCAACAACCGCCTCCATATGGTACTTACCGAGCGGAGGCTGAGGTTTCAACGCAAGTTCATGAGATGAGTAGTCTTGCCGGCGAAGATAGCGTGAAGCTCATGGGGACAACAGGGCCGCCGGGAGCAACAGAAATCCAAAGCGTGCTGATGAATTCCAAGTATTTGAAGGCCGCGCAGGAGCTGCTTGATGAGGTCGTGAGTGTCGGCAAAGGAGCTCGCGCAGAGACTTTGAAGAAAAATGGCGAGAAGAGTCCGATGAAGAGTAATAAAGAGTCGGATGGGAAGGGTGAGGGGGAATCAAGTGGGAAACGTGAAGTGGATCTCACGACCGCTGAGAGACAGGAGTTACAGATGAAGAAAGCCAAGCTCGTTGGTATGCTTGGTGAGGTAAGTAAAAGCTCCAATTCTTTTATTAATTCTAAATTTAAAAAAAAAAAAAAAACTACTATGTTGCATTATTGAAGTTTTCAAAACAGAGAAATTTTTTATAGATAAAAATAAAAAAAAAAAACGCCATAATTATCTAAGTCCTCTTCTGTTGACTGAAGGTGGAGCAGAGGTACAGGCAGTATCACCATCAGATGCAGATAGTTATCTCATCCTTCGAAGCAGTGGCCGGCCATGGTTCAGCAAGGACATACACGGCACTTGCTCTGAAAACCATTTCGAAGCAATTCCGTTGCCTGCGAGACGCTATCTCCGGACAAATAAAGGCGACGGGAAGGAGCCTTGGAGAAGAAGATTGCCTTGTGGGAGGAGCGAAGTCCATAGGTTCAAGGCTGAGACTCGTCGACCATCACTTGAGGCAGCAGAGAGCCCTTCAGCAGCTGGGCATGATGCAGCATAACGCTTGGAGGCCGCAGAGAGGTCTTCCCGAGCGCGCAGTATCCATCCTCCGTGCATGGCTCTTTGAGCACTTCCTTCACCCGTATGGAATCCATTTCTTGTCTGGCTCTTCTCTGCTTCTGCGCAGATTGTCTCTTGCGTTTCTGTAATTTTTTGGTGTTTGTGGTGAAAAATTTTGCAGGTATCCGAAGGACTCAGACAAGCTCATGCTCGCAAAGCAGACAGGGCTCACCAGAAGTCAGGTGCGGTGTTTAACTTTGCATCATTAAAAGAATTTTAAATAAATAAGGGTTAAAGGTAGCCGTGACATTTTCTTTTATTTGGAAAGATTTACCTCAATTCTTATGTATTTACATACCCAATATCTAAATTTCATTTTTTACAGATATATAACATTGTAGCTGCATGAAATTGTGTATTTTATTTTTTTAATTATAATAATATTATTTTTGGGGGTGGTTTAAATGTAAGAAGCAAATTTAGATGATGGATATGTAAATACATCGGAGTTAGGTGGCATGTATGTATTATTGGTTATTTATTTATTTATTAACTGTAGTTGTTTGTGCGTTAACATCAACAAATAATAAATAAAATCATACGTATTAAATTTTTTTTTATGGAAAATTGTAAACTACTCTCTTCAATGTCTGGGCAAAATGGGGAGTGATTAATTGCAGTGAAACATATTATTCACACGAGTTGATTGATAATTTATGAAAGCTCTCATTGAAATTATGCTCAGAATGCTCGCAGTTCTAGACATTTAATGAACATTGAAGTGCGTACTGCGGTAAGTTCTTTTGATATTGATGATAGGTTGTGAGAATTTAATAAATTGGGATTTTTATGAGGATTTATTTTTTCAAGCAGAGAAATGCTTTCCTACTAACATATAATTAGACAAAAAAGTCCACCTTTTTTTCTTCTGAAACAAGCATGCCCGGCCATTTATTACTATTTCAGTTCTTCTTATGGTTCCAGGAACTGAAATCTCATAAAGAGTTCATTAATTCCGTAAATTGATTAATTAAGCCGAGAAGCTCTAATTAGTTATGCCATTGCAGGTCTCAAACTGGTTCATAAACGCGAGGGTTCGTCTCTGGAAGCCGATGGTGGAGGAGATGTACGTGGAGGAGATAAAGGAACAAGAACAGCTAAAGGCGGAAGAGAAGAGCAGCTACAGCGAAGCCAACGAGGACTCAGCTTCCAAAGCAAGCAGCCAAACAAAAACAGAGCAAGCCACAAGCTTTACATCCAAGCAGCAGGACAAATACAACGATCCAAAACCTTCTAATTCTATCGCTAGCTCGGTGACAAAGTTCAGAATATCTCAGAACCATGATGAAGAATGTCTGATGCAGCCATTTGTGAAGAAGGTGAGGAACAATGAAACTCTGCATCTCAACACCTTGCCGCATTCTCTGACGTTGGAGATGAAGCCGGAGGAGTTTAGCAACCGGGAACTTCTCATGAAGTTTATGGAGGCGAGGAGCGGGGGAAATAACGAGCACGCGCTGATGAAGGGAACCATGGGGGAGGTTTCAACGCATACGCCATTGGAGACATTGGGAGGTTTGACGGAGAGCAGTTCACTCCGAGCTTTCATGGTAATGGTGTTTCTCTAACTCTTGGACTCCAGCACTGTGAGTCTCTATCGTTAGCAGGAACAGAGCCGCCATATCTGTCCAACGCGAGCATTCCGATAGGAAACGAAGCCAATGCGTTCTGCAGCTTGAACAACAATCCACAGGCTTCTCACCCTTCGAATGGCTATGAAAGCATTGAGATTCAGAACCGGAAGAGGATTGCAGCTCAATTCTTAGACTTTGTAGCATGAAGCCTCTGCACTTCTTAATTAGTTCTTAGTTACAGAGTATTAATGGGGGTGTTTATGAAGTAATTTGATTGGAGGAGAGAAGCTAGTCATCAAGCAAACCTTCTCTTTTGGGCCTCCAACTCCAGACTTTGGTGTTCATTTCCTTCGCCTCGTGGGAGAAGAGGGAAAGGAGTGGATATAGTGTAAAGAACGAGTAGCTTGGGTTATAGTTTTATACTTCATAGAACCATTTGTGCTTGAAATTTAAGTAGATAAGGGTGAGTTTGAGTGGTGAAAATCTAGGGTGAGTGTATATTGTTTTAGACTTTTGGAGAATTTATAAATATAATGAACTTGCAATAATTTTATATGCAGTTAAATAATATGAAATTTGGCTTCGTGCATCATCTTCTTCTGCTTTTAAACTGATTCTATTATTTTTCTTAAATTAGTTTGGATTTTTTGTTTAGTGATGATACTTCTTGACGCCTAGGTGATCTAACACATGAGCTTCCATCACAGATTGTATGCATTCTATATAAATTAGGTTTCAGCTCTATCGTGTGCTCGTAAATTTATGGTTATAAGGTGGTGATAAGTTAGCATGTACGGTCTCTGTACAAAGATCCAACAAAGAGAAAAAGGTTTTCATAGGAGACATTGGAGTTTTAATGTAAGAAAGTCAGAAATAGAAAGAAATCACAAGGCTTTAACCAATTGAAATCATTCCAATAATATACGTCATTGGTTATAAATCATGTTGGTAAGCAAATGTGAATTAAATAGAAAAAATTCTATGATGGAAGTTCGGTAAGTCTCGCGGCACTATGGTTATCTTTTATAATAGTCTGCATTACTTTCTTTTTTTTTTTTTTTTTTCATCAAGGAGATGAGTCAAGAGAACAAGAGATCTCGTATAATTTTTGTGTAGATGATATTTACATCCATCCTATCAAAGATCATGTGCATTTGATATTGTACTAAGGATAGGCAACAAGGCTGACAAATATGTCAAAAACATGGACTGGCTTTATAAGCGATGCGTCAGTATTATAGTAAATAATATTGATTGATGAAATTTGTAATAAGACAATCAGAATTTAGCATCAAAGATGATTATGGGTCTGTTTGTCGCAGCTGCGGCTTAATAATATGTTGTTAAATAGCAACTGATGTGCATAAACTGTTGTCGATAAGACGATTGTCTTTTTTTTTTTTGCAGTTTGAAAACAGTTGTGTTGCAGCTGTTTCTGGACAAATAATCATTTTACCCCTATACAAAAATGTTGTTTGCAACATAACCAACACCCCTCTACAACCTCAGGACAAATAATCATTTTACCCCTATACAAAAATGTTTTTTGCAACATAACCAACACCTCCTCTACAACCTCACACCACCACCACCACACCACACCACACCACACACCATCACAACCACACCAAGCTCTAACTCTACAACACCACCCTCATACCACATACCGACAAATCCACCTCCACAACACACATCACTTTTACACCACACCATTGCCTATCATACCACGTACCAACAAATCCACCTCCATAGCACACATCACTTTTACACCACACCATTGCTTATATCGACACCACCTCCACAACCACACCAAAACCTAAAACCTACAACAGCGTATCCATACATAATACCAACAAATCCACACATGTCACATCACCACCTCAACAGAATATAGAAACTTTATACCACACCACTGCCTACCCATCACCCCACACCACTGCCTACCCATCACCTTCACACCACACACCATCACCTTAAACACCACACATCATCCACCACTGCCTACCCATCACCTCCACACCACACACCATCGCCTTAAACACGACACATCATTACTTTCAGAATACAACACAAAATCCATCATTTAGTGAAACCACCGCAAAATTACCACCATCGCCAAATAGAGTTGTATAGTACAACCAAAGAAAACACATTTGCATTCAATTAGTTTCCAGATGCAACCACCACTACCACCAAATTTTGAGCAACAACCAACATCACATCACAACCATTCAAATTTATAAACCTGATAGCGAATAGGGAACAAGGATGATCAAATCAAAAATATAACTGAGAGACCAATAAATTGCAAAATCTAGCAACATAATCCAACCAACCAAATCCATCAACCTAGTAGAGCACCAAAAAGAGAAATCCATCAACCGCACAAACTTAAATCCATCAACTGAAATTCACTCAAATTCCAACATCATAGCACAACAAACGGAAAACATCAAAGCATAACAAAGAACATAAATTTTCAACCCTAAATCAAAATGCCTCAATAGAAGGACGTAGAGAATACCATGGCAACAATAGAGATCCAATGATCCAAGAAGATCGAGAGACAAGCTCACTACAACTATCACCAACCAGCTGAAGAACAGAAGGCAGAGGGAGAAGAGAAGAGAAAGGAAAGAAACAACCCACATATCGAAGAGGATCAATAGATCCAATTTTTGGGCAAAATTTGTGAGAGACGAGAGAAGGGAGAGCGGGGACAAAAGCAATTGCAAGAGCTTCTAGCTGGGTAAGACAGTAAATGAATTGCAAAGAAACATTATGCTTTCCCACAAACGTAGCTGCACCGCTTTAACAAATTATCCACCACACCACACCACACCACACACCATCACAACCACACCAAGCTCTAACTCTACAACACCACACTCATACCACATACCGACAAATCCACCTCCACAACACACATCACTTTTACACCACACCATTGCCTATCATACCACGTACCAACAAATCCACCTCCACGGCACACATCACTTTTACACCACACCATTGCTTATATCGACACCACCTCCACAACCACACCAAAACCTAAAACCTACAACACCGTATCCATACATAATACCAACAAATCCACACATGTGACATCACCACCTCAACAGAATATAGAAACTTTATACCACACCACTGCCTACCCATCACCCCACACCACTGCCTACCCATCACCTCCACACCACACACCATCGCCTTAAACACGACACATCATTACTTTCAGAATACAACACAAAATCCATCATTTAGTGAAACCACCGCAAAATTACCACCATCGCCAAATAGAGTTGTATAGTACAACCAAAGAAAACACATTTGCATTCAATTAATTTCCAGATGCAACCACCACTACCACCAAATTTTGAGCAACAACCAACATCACATCACAACCATTCAAATTTATAAACCTGATAGCGAATAGGGAACAAGGATGATCAAATCAAAAATATAACTGAGAGACCAATAAATTGCAAAATCTAGCAACATAATCCAACCAACCAAATCCATCAACCTAGTAGAGCACCAAAAAGAGAAATCCATCAACCGCACAAACTTAAATCCATCCACTCAAATTCCAACATCATAGCACAACAAACGGAAAACATCAAAGCATAACAAAGAACATAAATTTTCAACCCTAAATCAAAATGCCTCAATAGAAGGACGTAGAGAATACCATGGCAACAATAGAGATCCAATGATCCAAGAAGATCGAGAGACAAGCTCACTACAACTATCACCAACCAGCTGAAGAACAGAAGGCAGAGGGAGAAGAGAAGAGAAAGGAAAGAAACAACCCACATATCGAAGAGGATCAATAGATCCAATTTTTGGGCAAAATTTGTGAGAGACGAGAGAAGGGAGAGCGGGGACAAAACCAATTGCATGAGCTTCTAGCTAGGTAAGACAGTAAATGAATTGCGAAGAAACATTCTGCTTTCCCACAAATGTAGCTGCACCGCTTTAACAAATTATCCAAATTGTGTTTTCAAGCCGCACCATGGTAAATAAGTCGTGCCAAACGGACCCTAAATGGTCATGGTCAGACAATCATGGTTCTATGATGGTGGTAGCCCAATGGTGATAGTGGTTCAATAATAGTGATGTGGTGGTCGTCAAGCAGCATTGATTTGATAATAGTCGTCAAGTGGTGGTGCTCTAACCATGATGCACAAGTGACAATGATCCAACAATATTAGACATTACTAGTGATTCAATAATAGTGGTTAGGAGACAATAGTCCCACCTTGGTGGTCAAATAATAACAGTAAAACGATATGGTCGAGCAATATAAATCTAATGATATTGGTCATATAAATTTCAAGGATTCTTAAGACGTCAAAATTCATCTCTATTTCCAATCTATATCTCCCTTCGTGTTAATATTCGTGTTAAGGGTGGTCCATTTATAAATATTAGAAGTTTTCATCAAAATATTAAAATCTAAAATATACCACTTGATAGCTAGAATAATTTTCTTGATTATAAGATATTCTTTGACTAGTTGATTGTGTTAATAATATTAGAATTAATCAATCTTAGACTTTCTTTTTGAGATGCTCAATTTAGTTATAAGCAAGTAAGATTTGAAGATCATCTGTCTCATTTTTCTCAATCATTATTCAAATGGTTAATTTAGGCTATTTTGGATGTTATTGGGTTTGTCTCTTTGGGTCATACAAATTGACTTTGATTATGTTGAAATCAAAGTCCGAGTGATCGTGAACTAAGCTCTAGAAGTTACATATCAATATTCATGTTTAATCAAATAAATTTTTCGAGAGCGAATCGGTTTCCTCTTTATTTTTTTAACTTCAATGTCTTTAATTATTTGAAAACATAAATCGAGTCCTTCAAATTATTTATGTTCTAAGATTACAAAATTGAAAATTTAATGAATGTCAATGTGAATATTTTCTCGAGATCATTAACTAAAAAAAAATGTCAACAATCATAATTTTTTATTTTGCTAGAATTTACGCATTGGTTGAGACAAAAAAAAAAATAATAATAATTTAAATTGACTCTAGGGACTTGGTTGGATTTTAAGAAAGCATTAAAAAGTGCCCCCGATTAAAAAAAATGCCAAAAAAGGCTAGCCCAAGCTCTGTTTCATACCAAAATGTATTTATGTGATCAAGCGCCCAGAATGACTAGCCATTTACAAGCCACAATGATAAGCAAATTTGTTTCTTAAAATATGAGGATCCAAAGGCCCAACACTAGATTTGCAAACATGAACCCTCATAGTGCTCACCCCCTTTTAATTTATTATTTTTTTTTTTTTTTCAAAATTTTCTTTCAAAAATCTTTTAAGAAATTAGTTTTGCTCCCAATAATTCTAATTAACTTTAGAAAAAATTCTAAATTTTCATTTCCTCCTATAAAAATGATAGTTTTAAAAGCCATCGAAGACGACCTGATTTAACTGTGAATTAGTACAGAGTTCACTTTAATTAATATTAAAAATCACCCCAAACAACAGACTGGCCGTAACTATTTTGAACCTTTGGTTCGACCGTCAAACTAGAGAACTGATCTGAGCTCTGAAAAATTGGTTGGTTCTTTCTTGAGTTAACCCGAAATAAAAATAAAAAAGTGAAACTTATCCCCGATATAGTGGTTGATGGTGTAGATTCTCACCGTGTGATCGTTCGAATCATCCATATTAGCCTTTTATGCTGACCACTCCCAAAAAAAATAATTAAATAAATTTATAAATAAATAAAAAAAACTAAAATTATTTATTCCATAATATACTAAAAGAGTAAACTAAAAAATCGTATCCCAATTTAATTATCTTTGTGATCTTGAACCCCTTCTTCGGTTGCTCATCATTTGCTCTTGAGTCGCACATTTTCAGTTTGTCAGTTGTCTGCTACTTAGATTTTAAAAAGAATCAAAAGGATTACAAAATAAATCGCTATTTATTCATATATTTAGTTGTTTAATTTATATTTTATAATATATATTCTTTTAATTCTATATGTTATATTATTATTGTGTGTCGTATTTATATAATTTTTTTTTTATTTGTAACATAATCTACTTGCAACTCTGATGTAAGTTTTGAATCTTGACCTCTATATGTTCAGTATCTGATCCAAGTTCTAAAACCTTGATATACAAACCACACTTACCCAACACATGCTCTAATTTTTTTTTCTCCGAAAAATAAGTTCGGCAGGAGTTCAGAAGGTGATCATGGCCCAATTTTTGCAAGACTTTATGATTCCTTTGAATAATGTGTCGACTATCCTCGTCAAACGGATCAAATTTGAAAGCAATCGAGGCCGATCAACTTTACAACGCAGTTACAATGTTTCCTCGTAAATATGTTAGTTGTTCTCAATGGATATCAAATTTGGAGAAAACTTATTTGGTCATACAAAATTTACGTCCAGTTAGCGTCTAAAATTTAGAGTGATTCTCACTTTAGAAATAATAAAAAAAAAAAGATAAAAAGATGTATTTCAGTGGTTCAGAGAAGAAATTATTTCATCAGGAGATCTGATTCAAATTTGCATCAGGTGTGCAATAATATGAGGACATGTGACGATTTGGGTTCACTGACATACACGATTTTGGCTCGAGTTGTCATGTGACACCTTGTTATTAGACACCTGATACAAATTTGCACTTAGGGTTTAGGGTTGTGTGCTGATACAATAATTTCTTCAGAGATCGAATACCGCATATAAACGCTCAATTTGAGACTCTCCAAGTGAGGCGTGGACGTTCCTTGTTGAACGGATTAGATTTAGAAGTGATAAAAGCTTTTTAACTGCTAATAGCACGGCTCATATATTTCTTCGAAAAAGCTGTCAATGGTCCTCATAGCTAGATTTCTAGGCAAAATAGGCTTCCTGTGCCTAAAGCAAGGCTTCAATACTTTATTGATTTTTTTTTTTAATGAAGAATCAGCTTCATAAACAGGATTCTATCATTTAGATTTTTAGAATATTTTTTTTTCTCTCGAACACTTTACTGTGGGAACAATAATATTCATGCGCTTGGTTAAATTTTGTAACCAATTTGGTTATTAAAAAATTAAATTTATTATGATCGTAAAAGTGATGTCAATGACTATCTTCCTCATTTTTCCATATCAAAACGTTGCCATTAATCATAGTTGTTAAAATAAGTTAAAATTTATGTAAAAACTATTATTAATATTATTTTTTTAAAAATTTAATTGTCCGAATAAAATATTTGAGTGACTATTAGTCAATGTTTCCTATTCTTTTAACCAATTATAGAAAAAAAAATCCTTATGTGTTAATTAAACAGATAAACATTCTAGTCGTGTGTGGGAAAAGTGCCAGCATGAATCTAGAGAAGACTTGGCAGTGTAGGCGGGACAAAGCATATCATAGGAGGACCACCAACTGAATACTCAGAGGCCCAATTGTGCAATCAAAGGTAACAAGACCGAGAGCAACCAAGGCAACCAAATGAGCTGAACCTGAGAGGTCTGACAGAAAGCGAAGCACATGAGGATCCAAGTCATTCCCCACGATGAAACCAACCCAAGACAAAAGCAAATCCTTAGGTTCTACAGTTCTACCGGAGACACCCAACAGTCTCCTTGAACCCTATCAAGAATCACTATAACATGTCTTAGCTATCTGTAAAAATCTCTTCTTCTAAGGGTGACTATTTATCTGATTATAGTGATTCACCCTATGCTCGATAGCCTAGCTTCACTTTGTCGGCGGAAGTTCCTCATCAAGGATTGAGGATTGATGGTCGTTTCCACTAACTGATCGATAAGACATAATCAACAAGCTCGATCTTAACAATCCTTTGTCAATAGGAAGTAGGTTGATCGATAATGTTTGTCAAACCGAACCGACAAGTCACACTTAAAAAGGTCTCATTGGCCTAGCAGACTGATAACACCCATTAAGGTCTCGCAAGTCCAACCAATTAAACCAGAGAGTAACCAAACTCTAGGCCCACATACTTAAAATAAATAGAATAACCTATATACCCAAACAAAGGCAGGGGCATATATGTACCTTCACTAATTGTACTCTCTTTTTCTATAAATAGGGGATTATTACAGACTTTTCTCAACTTATTGTCCGCTACTATGTACTTCTATCTCTGTCTCTCCCTTTCTTTTTCTTGTCTGACACTCTATTCCTTAGGTGTGATTCACAAAGAAATCAAGATCCAATCCTAAAACGTGCAATCAGCATGGATCATGCTAACAACAAGAAAGGAGTAGCATAAGTAGAAAAAAACCATAGTAGAGGCATTGCCTTTATGGTGTGCTCTAAGGTGTTTATGCACCAACAAATCCGAGAGTTGAAAAAGGAGAAGATGAATGCCCTCAAGGAGATATTAGCTCAGGGAAGGGAGCAAACCCCCAGGCAAGAAGTGTTGACACCCTACGGTCAAAAGGTACCCTTGCTTAATGAAGGGGTCAGATTCCTTGCACCTTAATAGTGTTGGTCAGCGTCAATAGATAAACAACAGTTTGGGTAAGCTGAGGTACGCCGCCATCTAAAGAATACATTTTCTCGACATATTTTTGAAGTATAGCCCTTAGATATATTTAAGATACAAGTGCTGGAATCCTACAAGGGTCAAACTGATCCGCCCGACCATATTACCTCCTTTGAATCAACTGTGTGTTTGTTGAGGATTATAGAGACGTTAAAATGTCAGGTATTCTTTACTTCGTCGAGGGAGTCCGCCCTCAAATGCTTCAAGAGATTACCTAAAGGAGTAATCACATCATTTAAAGACTTTAAGAAACTGTTCATGCGATAGTTTGCGAGCACTCAGAAGTCCTAGAAGAGTTCATAGGCTAAGCTACAGATCAGGTAGGGGTAGAGCAAAAGCTTATGCTCATTCATTACTTGATTTTAGAAAGAGATGTTAGAGGTGTGGGATTTAGAACCCAAATTAGCATATGCCACATTGGCTTAAGGGCTGAAAGAAAGACCATTTTGGTACGCTTTAGACTTTTAGTGACCAAAGACCTTACCCAAGCTATTGGAGTTGGGAAAAAATCACATCTCGACCAAGAAGTACAACTCTACCCATGTTTTTGCCACGATAGAACCATCCATCTTAGCTCGTAAAAGAAGGCTCTGTAAAGTGATAGATGGAGGCTGAAGGAAGACAAACATCCTCCCATTCATCCATGGTATGAAGATAATCGACCATCTCGAAACAACAGAGTGGCCAAAAGAATTTACAACCGACGAGGTCAAGTTCGGTACCTCGACGAGTAGCCGACTCATTACAATTAGCGCCCATTGCACTATCACAAAGCACCAAAGGAGACTCCACTGGGAGTCTTAATGGCAGAGCTAGGTGAGGAAATATAGATCAAAGAATAGTTCAAGAAGTTACCTCCCCCCCCCC
>NW_018164502.1:764901-773106 GCF_001263595.1 Phalaenopsis equestris | reverse complement strand
CACCCTCCCACCCCATGAGGATTGGAGCTTCTCTATAGAATACTAATAAATATTATGCATACTTTAGAGACCAAAACCATAACACGAAGGAATGCAGACATCTCCAGAGATTACCTAAACAGCTGCTCAGAGTTGGAAAGCTCAAGGAGTTTGTGGCACCAAAAACAACAACCCAGAAGTAAGGGAAAGCTCCAATTGAGAAAATTTTGAATGAACCAGTCCAAGCGAACACTATTGACAATGTTGTTGTGGTTCCAACAAATTTTTTTGGAGATAGAAATTCATTCCAATGCGTAAGCCTGAAGAGGCTTCCGTTTAGAGAAATTATGTGCAATCGCTTTCACTTCAAAGAACAGCACTCATCCACCTATAAAATTCACTTACATAGACTTGTGCTTCACAGAAAATCCTTACAACTACTCTATCGTCGTTGCCGCCTTATCAAATAAATACCAGATTATTAATATATTAGTACATACTGGGAGCTCTGTGAATATTATATTCAAGTTGATATTTGACAAGATTGGATTCAAACATGATCGATTGAATGTGTCGGTAGGCCCATTTTATGATTTATTTGACGAGAGTAAGGAAGCCTTGGAGGGTAATCGACTTGGCAGTCATTTGGAGGAAAGGTGACAAAGTTTACTTAAAATATTTCTGGTGTTTGACTTGCCACCATCCTACAATGCCATTTTTGGCTGACCGGTGCTCAATGATCTCAATGCCTTCACATTGACGTACCATGTAGTAGTAAATTTTCGAGGCGGCGAAGAGGTCATCACCATTTTTGGATAAATTGGAAAAAAAAACATCTTTATTCATCCTTAATAGGTGATCATGTGCTAAGAACCTGTGACGACAATCAAACCAGGAATTTTTCATTCTATGCTTCAAATTGAATGCTTTGGACATGTCCATGCAATAAGGATATGCCAATTTCCTAGTTGTGCTCTAACCTGGTAGCTTCCCATAAGCTGGGAAATCACTGATCATCCACATAAGAGTAGCTCTAAAGTAAAAGTTTTGTTTCGTTGCAATATCATAATTCAATATGTCAGTTTCCCACAATACATATAGCTCATTTATAAGAGGTTGTAAGTACACATCATGTGGACCTGGTTTGATCAATGTTAGAAATAAGAATGACACAATCATACACATATCAGGGGGAAAATCATATAGTGTGATAATAACTAGCCAACATGAATAGGGTGTTGCAACGTGATTGTAAGGTGTGAGCTCATCTGCACATAAACCAAGTCTAACGTTGTGTGGTTCTACTGCAAAATTTGAATAACCGCAGTCAAAGTTTTTCCAAGCTTCACTAGCTGAGGATGATTGATTATATTAGTACTAATAGGTCTAGTATTATGTCATGTCTTGTGGGGAGATTTGCGCATAAAAGCAAACAGTTGTTAGAGTCGTGAAATGAGAGGAAAATAAAAAAGATGTTGGTAAGGAATATTCTACTAATTTTTACTCTTTCTCCTTCATGGTTTGAACCTATCAACACTATAAAATCTATATTTCATCTCGTGTGCATCTTTCTTGTAATATAACATGCAGTCATGGATGTAGCAATCTTTCTTTTCAGATAATAACCACAACTTTGCCACTAAAATTTTAGTTTTGTACAAATATAGAACTAAATGATCTACAGGGTTTGTCTTTTTTAACAATGTTGCTACCTGATTAAAGCATTCCATAGGTATGCTGAAATCATATTTGATACTAATCATTTTGAGGCGACTGATAACTATTTGCGCAAAGTGCTTCTTCCCCATAGTGGTTGTTGTGCAACATTTAATAATTCATGGAATTGTTGCTCTTCAATGTTTGGTTCCTGGACATCATCAAACACACTCCCAAAAAAATGAGTTCGACTCACATCATGAACAATTTCCTTTTACATGCCAGAATCTTAGACAGTTGGATGGGCATTATTTGATGAGGCTCCAATTTGACCGTATTGAACATCTGGCTCAAATTCACCATGTGAAGTACAATACCAATAATCGGGTTTCATTCTCCTATTATATAGGTCTTACTTCACTTCTTCAAGCATCTGGTACGATTGATACTTGTGCTTCGCACAAAGGCATCATAACCTAACTTATGAAAGGTAAACGGGTCTGCGATGCCACATGCATGAACTATTCAACACCAGCTAAAAACTCATCAGTTAATTCTTCTCTTTCTGGATAAAATATGTTACACATCTATAATTTAACGCTTTGAATATCCATTTTACCATACATGTAGCTCTATAGATTAGTACAATGTCATTATGTCCTACTGAGTGTCATATTTATTTATTTAAATCATAGCCAATTTCACACCAAAATGAAACTTTAGACTCGTCTACACATCCTACCCGAAAACCCAGGCCTCATATAAATCATACTTGAAACTCAAAGCCCACAAATTCAAAGAATCAACTAATTAATCCATTAACACCCAAACTAACCCATCAACCCACCAACCTATTAAATTACCACACCATTATCTTATCCTTAACCAAAAAAAAATCAACTCTAGTCAAACTTCACCCTAAACTTACGTACCACAAATTTCTTATGTATTTGCATATCTCACGCCTAAATTTTCATATTTAAATACATAGCATAAATTTCATATGTATTTACGTATCTCAAACCTAAATTTTCAACTTTACATAATTACAAACGTAGCACATATTTACATGCATAGCACTAATCTTATGTATTTACATATCTCACCCCAAAATTTTCATATTTACATACATGGCACAAATTTCTTATGTATTTACATATCTCACACCTAAATTTTCATATTTACATATTTACATACATAGCCCAAATTTACATACATAGCCCAGATCTAATGTATTCACATATCTCAAATCTAAATAAATTATTTACACACATTTCAAATCTTATGTTAAATCATTAGATCTAAAATTATATAGCGCAAAATTCTTATGTATTTACATATTTCAAACCTAAGATTTTATATTTATGTACAAATGATTCTAAACTTATCTAAACCCATGAAATTCATATACATTGCTTATCTAACAAAGGAATACAAAAAAAAACTTGAGCGAAATCTATATATATTCGAATCTAACACCTATGCAAGGAAAAAAAAATGTATGGAAACTTATGCTGAATCAAACCTTAGACGTGTGGAAGAAAATTTCTCAAGTTGGGAGAGGTTGGAGAGGCGAATCAGAACCAAAATCACTGGGAAATCTTAGACGTAATGAAGGAAAGCTGGAAGGGAAGGAAAGGAGTTTGGGCAAGAAGTGCCGGCTGCAGTTCTCAAAAGCCTTATTTTAGGGCTTTTGTGACTGCATTAACGTTGACGCTAATAAATAATATTAGCGTCAGCATTAACCGACACTATAACATTGCAAAAGCCTAATTTTAGGGCATTTGCGCCAGCGCTAGTATTACTCGGCATTAGTCAAATCCAATCCAACGCTACAAAGTCCATTTAGTGACCTTCGCTCAACGCAATTTGTCTGTGTTGATGCTTTTGGGAGTGGAACCGCCGGCGATGATAATCACATGCAAATCAGTGGCTTATTTTGTGTCGATATTATTTCTAGCACTAATTCTAATATTAATTCACAGTTTTCTTGTAGTGTTACCATAACATTTTTGAAGTAAAATTGACCATCCTTCTAAAAGCTAAATATGATAGAAAATTTGTTGGCTATATTACTCTGAAATATTCTTAATGTTTCATTAATTGGTTGAAAAAAGAACAGAGTATCAATATCATAAGAAAAAAATATTAAAGTTCTAATAAGATGAAAGTAAGAAAATAAAAAATTTATTTGTCGAAGTAAATGAAACAAAGGGTGTCAACATTATGAAAAATTATTCTTTCAGGACTCCTAACGTAGAGAACCATTCAAAGTCCAATGAAATTACGTCACGTGGCGGTGACATAAAAAAAATAAAATATGTCTGGTAATACAAGAGAATAATTCTCTCGTGTTATTCAGGTGTTATTGTATGTTATTCAAGTATTATTGATGTCTTATTGTGTTATTATAACACCGAGAATATTCACAGAACACAATAATAACTAAATAACATACAATAACACCTGAATAATATGAAATAACACGGGAGGAATATTTTCTTGTGTTACCGGGCCGATTTTTATTTTTTTTATGTCACCACCATGTGGCATGATTTCTTTGGACTCCGAATGATTCTCTACGTTAGGAGTCCTGACAGAATAATTTTCCCATCATTATAGAGTCACTTCACACATACATTGTCAAATTGCTGCATGCAAGTAAGTTTATGGTGGCTACGTTAGGGACTAAGTGCTTAAGTTGATACAAAAATGTAACATATATGCAAATAATAAATATTTTCAAAAGATATACCAGTTTTTTATGTCGATAACCTAGAAAGGAAAAAATTGTAGGGCTATGTTTTGTTAAAATGATTCTAGTAATTTACACCGATTACAAATAATGTCATTATTCTTAATTAAGAAAAATATTGATATATTTTAGAAGACATGAATGATGCAAAATGGATTGTATAACAAAAGTTAAAGGAGTCTTAAAGCATTAGAGTTATGTACAAAATCATTTATGATACATTCAATCATTCTTTATTAAAAAGAAAACTCAAGTGACTAGGAAAGTTTAATATATTCTTAGTGTGGATGACGTATATTTCCTTTATTGGCAATCTCATGCATCAATGTTAATAATAACAAACAAATAATTAATGAATGTTACCATTTGTTTTGATGATGTACATGGCCTTTATAAGAGGTGGAGCGAGCGAACATCATACGTCAGTCTTATATGTGATAGTATGAGTCAGTACTTTTGTAAATAGTGAACAATATAATATTCAAATATTGTCATTGGCATCAAAAACATATATTGTCGTTATAAGCAACAGTACACCGTAAGCCAATGACATGCAATGATGGAATACATCAATTTATGGTTGATCTGGATTGATGAAGTTAACAAAAATTGATAATCTCAAAATGATAATTATGTGATGTTGTTCAAGGGGCCATAATCAAATAATGATGATTAGGTGAATGTAATCCAGGATATAGTGTTTGAACAATTGTAGAAGGGTATGGAGCGAGTGATTAGAAATGGGCAATGGGGGCCAAATGAATGTAGTTGGGCAATAGTGATTGAGCAAGTATAATCTGAAAACGATGATTGAGTTGCCATAATCTGCCCACCGTAGTAGGGCAATGAAATTTTGGTGTTCGTTGAAAGGTGAGAGGTAAAGTGATAGTGGCTAGGTAATCATAGTCACGCGAAAGTGATTGAATTATCATAATAAAGTAATATTGTTCTTGCAACTATATATAAGTAATGAAGTTAGGAGACCACAGTTGAGCAATGGCATTCAAATGAATATACTTAAGTGGTGATGGAAAAGGGTGCCATAATCAATTTATCATTATTATGTAATTATGTAAGGGCAACAATGCTTGTGTAATGGAGCTTGGGTTATCATAGTCAGGCAATAATGGTCGAACAATTGTGATATATCAACAAAAGTTGGTCAATTATAGTCAGGCATCTCTACTCAAGTGATAGTAGTCCAACAGTCGTGATCAGGTAATCATTGTTGGGCGACTATGATAGGACATCTATGAAAGGGTAATAATGGTCATGTATTCGTCATTAAATAATGAAGAAGAGGCAACCATAAGCCAAAGATGGTGTTAGCCTAGTGGGGTTGGCAACCCAACAACGATGAACAGGTGATGAGAGTGCAACAACAAGGGGTATGTGATGACAATCTGATGACAATGTTCCAACTGTAGTGATCATACATATAATTTAAGGATCCATCAGACTTTAGGGCTCCTTCAAATATTTATTCAATATCTTTTTTTGCTGTAGAGAGTGATACCTTTCATAAATATCGCTAAAATTTAAAAGACGCCATCCGACAATCTAAAATGGTTCTCTTAATTGTAGGGTCCCTTTAGAGTGTTTGAATGTATTAAGCTATGTCAAAATGTCAAAAACTATCTTGTTAGAATTGTCTCATCAAGATACTCGATATGCCTATATGTATGCAAGACTTTAGATCATTTACTCGTACAATTCCTACACCAAGCATTTTAGCTATGTTTCAAAAATTTGAGATAGGCTCTCACATAAACTCAATTAGATTTTTTTTTTTTGTGGTTCATCTCATATAGACATTTATTTTAAATATAAATTTACTGAAATTAAAATTTAGGTGATCCTGAACTTGACTCTGAAATTAAATATTAGAATTTAAGTTTTATTAAATAAAATTTTTCATGTCATATAAATCAAATAACTTAGAGATAATTTCTTAAACTTTTTTTTGCTGTAATTAAGTTTAATCGGTTGGCTTTTGGGGCTTATTCCATTAAACAGTGCATTGCTTTTTTTTGAAATATATATACTTTTGTATACTTGACGAAGTGAATGATGGGAATGGGATGGCCAATGCAAAATTAGCGGACGCCCAGAAAAAGTACTGAAGCCTTCGGTTAATGAGTAAATGTATATACGAGGAAAAAAGAGACGGGAGATGAATATGAAAGAGACAAAGCCAAAAGCATTTCAATGCGGAAAACTGTACACTGCTCTTATAATTAATTTCGCAGCTGTTTCCATGCACATGCACACGACAATTCCAATGGCAATGGGGCCTCTCTCTCTCTCTCTCTTGATGGAGTCAACTCCGTGAGAACTGAGAACAGTATTTATGAAATATCTGACAGAGGAGAGAGAAAACACATTAATGCAGAAAGGCCATTGTTTTTGGATGATGATTAGCTATATAATCGGATAACGCACTTAAAATTATGTGTGGAAGTCAATTTGAAAATAGCACGTATTTTCTTTTATTTTATAGAATATATTTTAGTCTTTAAAATGAGAGGAAAAAAATAAGCATAACGTGTGGCACGACCCTTACCTGAGCCGTCCCATCCAGAAAAAACAAATATAACTTTCGTTTGACGTTTCATTTTCTGAGGCAGGCATCAAGATCTCTAGGGTTTGCTTTACGGTTTGTCGTTCGATATTTTCTATCATCTGAGATTCCTTTTTTGTACCAAGGTCAGGCTTCGGCTTTTTACCCCTTTTCCGGTTTAGTTTCTTTATTTTTGCTTGTCGACATTCTTCATTTTAGGGCTCCACATGTCTTCTTGTCTCCCAGCATAACAACAAAGAAGAGAGTGAGAATCACATTCAAATCAAAGTACAATATACGGTAGTTGTGTGTGATCCAATAGTAGTCTTTTTAGTAAGTAAATTAATGATATGCTTGCAAATATGAGACAATCATTATCTTTTCTTTTTTAACGACTTTTTTTCCTTAACAGAATTTTTTTTAGTCTTTTGGTGTGTGCTCCTAAAATACAATGATGTTATAATGTTTGTACTAATTTCCCAGTATAACCAACACAACATGATTGTACTAAAGGTATGCATCAATGTAAATATTGGTTAAAAAACTGAATAAAAAAATGATTGATTTTTCTATTGTACAACCATATTGTATTGGTTGTACTGAGGGAACATAGTACAACTGATACAATATTGTTGTCTGAAGTAAGAAAGGAATATTGACTTTTGTCTAAAATCAGAATAAAAAAAAATGGGTATATAGATATAATGAATTTTTAATTTTTGATATTCCTCATACCTACGATTATCTAATTATTTCTCAAGTATAAACAAGTTAAAGTTGTTGTACTTATATAACTTAGTGCAACAGATATAACACTGTTGTACTGAAGTGAGGCAGCAATGTTGAGTTTTATTTGAAATCTGAATAAAAACTGACATAAAAATGGGTATATAAATAGCATGAATTTTAATTTTTAATCTTTTGGATGATTTCTCTTATACAACCAAATTGTATAGGTTGTACCAAGGTAACTCAGTACAACTGTAGAACACAGTTGTACTGAAGTAAGGCAACAATGTCGAATTTTGTTTAAAAAATGAATAAAAATAAAAATAAATTGTATATAGATAGAATGATTTTTTTTTTTTACTTTTCCCTGTGATTGTCTAATTATTTCTCTTGTACATCCATGTTGTATTGGTTGTACTGAGGGAACTCAATATAACCGATACAACATGATTGTACTAAACTAAGCGACAATTTTTAGTTTTGTTTAAAATATGATTAAAATAAAAAAAATTGGTATATATATATA
>NW_018164502.1:757142-764789 GCF_001263595.1 Phalaenopsis equestris | reverse complement strand
TATATATATATATATATAATAAATTTTTAATTTTTGTTTACGATTTTCTAATTATTTTTTTTGTATAACTAAGTTGTATTGGTTTATTGAGGTAGCTCATGTAACTCAGTACAACCGATACAATACAGTTGTAATGAAGTAAACACACAATGATTATGTTATTTTATATTTGCATCCTTAATTATCTTTCATTTTAATGTTTCAACACTGTATTTGAAAACTTTCAATATAATGGTCAACAGATGAATTACATTATGGTGTCAATCCTCAACATTTCGAGAATGTTGTTGTTACATTGAAGAATCTCCGTATTCATCACTTTTTGAATGTGCCACACATCCAAAAAGACATAACACTTATTGTGCACATTCTTCGGTGTTTAAATGTTGAGGAGCAAGCCTTCTTTATTGGTGGCCATGAGCTGAAGTCACTATAGATGAGGTGGCTCTTATGGTTAGTTTGCGAATAGAGGAACCAAAGTTACTTGGATGATGGAGCCTTTATCCAAGTTCACATCTATAGATTTTAAAAATAAAATTAAATTCCTAATCTTAATAAAAGTAGCTCTAATTTATTAAACATTTTATTAAATTTTTACTTACAAATTTATTTTTTCCATACAATAACTATAAGGTATGTAAGGATCTTTTTTTCTCGAAATATGCATGAATTTAGATCGTATAATTGGTCAGAGGCCATATGTAGATTTTTGGTAGACCAATTTAACAGTCTAATTGAGAGGTCAAAACTCTAGAAGCCTTTTGGATATATGAGTGGCTATGTCATTTTTGTGTATCATGTCTGTCGGCATGATCCTCATTGCTTACATGCTAATGTATTATATTCTACTGTATTGCAGGTATAATTTTGTTAGCATAGAAATATTATTTTCCCTATAATGCCACAGACAAGACCATATATAATATGAAGGTTAAAGTCAATGACAATGAGAAATAAGATCTGCAATACGTTTACTTTAGAGCTGCCAGTTGATCAGGTAAAAAGTAATGTAAAAATGGATATAGAGTAAACTAATAAGAAATTTACTTTTTTAAAGGTTTACAATTATTTTAGGAATATAACCATGGATGAACAAGCATGTTAATTGACCTTTCCAATGTACATCACTCACCAGCAGCCGCCTCTTCTCCATCCCAAAAAGATTAACATATTCCACTTTTGAAGTCTCCACCAGTGGCCACGGATGAAGCCATTCATAGCCATGTGCATATTCCCTTAAACATTGAAAATTATAAATTGATTATATTTATTGAGCGAAGCCTTGTAGCGTTTGAAGCATCAATAAATAATAAGCTCAGGTAGATTGAGATTGCCCTGAGCCTCGAGAACACAATATTAAGAGTCATGGAGGCATGAATAAGGTATGTTGAAGACTAAATAATTGGAGTGCACGACATGACCTATTCTCCCCAACATATAAATACAACAATAAGCACACCTCCTCTTAATTTAAATCCAATAAATGAGGAACTAAACAAAGGAATAACCACTCCTCACTACCGAACTAAGATTGGGGAAGAAGATGAGAATAAGTGAGAAGTCATTCCCCCAACTGAGCTAACTCAACATCAATTGGAGGAGAAGAATAAGAGAGAATTCATTCACCAATCTGAGGCACCCTGGGATTATTCATTCATCTAACTGAGCCAATTAAACATTAATTAAAGGAGAAGAATAAGGGAGATATCATTCCCCCATCCAAGTTAATCCAACATCAATTAGAGGAGAAGAATAAGGGACCCCCCTAAGACAATTCAAAATCAAGTGGTGAAGAAGAACAAGGGAGAAATCATTCCCACTTTAAGCAAACTCAACCTCAAGTGGAGGAGAACAAGGCTGGAATAAAGCACGGGGAACATAAAATCATTGCTAGCACTGTAAAGCATAGAAAAGGAAGGAGGCAATTGGAGGTGAGGACTCCATTCATAGCCTCCAGTGCATAAAAGACAAAGAATAAGAAAGTTCGGAGAGAAAGAAGCTGCAGTTGATGTGCCAAATATCAAAAAGGTATGATCAACATACATTAATACTTTACTTAAAATCCTCAAATTATCTATTTTTTTTTCTAATAATTGCTTCATTATTGTGATAAAAACCAAAAATAAAAAGATCAGGGAAGTTGAGAAAGAAAGTGGGCTTGGAAGAAGGAAGGAAGGAGGTAATAAGTACTTCACCATAAAATATCCACTTATTATGAACTTTACCCTAAATAAATTTTGTTTTAACTTCCAATCAAAACAGACTATCAAAGAACAAAACAAGAAGAAAGAATCATTGCAACATGTTGTTGAAGAGAAACAGAAGAAGAGAGAAATAGTGCAATCGACTGTTGAAGAGCAAGCCATGAAAAATTTAGTGACATATCTTGATGAAGATCATGATGAGACATGTTTTATGAGACTTAGATGTTGATTTTTTATGTAGCATAAATTGTTGTTTTCTTACTTTTGAAAAGTATTAACAATTTAAAATGTTAATCAAACAAGACCTACTCAATCACAAGCTCAATTCCCTACAAGAGATCTAATTCCACTACATTAGGTTGACTTAATTGATATAAGTTCTCAACGTTTTTCCCATCAATAATGATAATATGTTTTGCTCGTGTTTTTAAATTTAGATTTCTTAGCTTAGTAATTCTGAAAAATAATTATCAATTTCTTACCTGAAATGCAGAGATGATTTCATTTTTTTGAGAAGCAATGTCCATTTAAGCAAAAAGGGTATAGATAAAGTGCTAAAAAACCAATATTTAAATGACACTCATGTAGATGCATTTGTAATAATATTGAGCGAGGATAATAAAATTCTTCCTGGCTTTTATGAAGTATTTATTTACGTTTCCAGTATGCATTTGGTAATTATCAAATTCACATCTTAGTTGTTTAGATTTGTTCATTTCAAAAATATATATATAATTTATTTGGAGCTTATTTCCTTATCTTGTTATGGTAAATTAGAAAACTATGACAAAGAAATTAAAGTGTTTTTCTAGCACGTAAATAGGTTGTGGTGGCCAATTGTAAATATATTATTCTCTTCATTGTAGACAAACAACATTGGGCATTATTGGTTGGCTTTGATTAAAAAATGGTTATTTTTTATTCATTGCCTAATCTAATACACTTTGCAATGCGTCGTACTCAAAATTCTCATACTAAACAAATTTAAATTTCTTAGTCTTGTTTAACATGATAGACCAGACTTTTGATTAAAAAAGTTGGTGATGCCTTTGACTCTCCCATCACAAAATGGCTTGTTTATGAGGTTGAAGACATCTCACACTAGAATAATAGTGTTTATTGTGGGGTGTATGTTTGTAAATATATAGAGGCCATCGATTCGAAACCATATAAAAGATTGAAGGACTGGCTAAAACAATGCTCATATTCAGGGCCAATTTTTTTTACAGGATATGTTGTGATACAATCAAAAAACTTCATATGTAATATCATTCATTTATACTGTAAATTTATATCGTTCATTATTTTACTCTGTTTTGTTTACAGGATATAATGTGATACAATCAAATAGTTTGATATGTAATATCATTCATTTATACTATAAATTTGTGTATTATCATTCTTTTATTATTTTAATCTCTAAATTTTATATTGGTTTTACTGAAATAAAAGTTATTAAAGAGATATATCACTCAGTACAGTCGATACAATATAGTTTTACTAAGGTCTATGCTATAATGATACTTATATGCAATACCAAATTTACTTGCAATCTTTTCAGTATAGCGAAGCTATACCAATTTTTATAAAGATGTTTAGGTAACTCAGTACAACCAAAATAACATGGTTATACAGAACAAATTTTGAATCTCCAATTAGTAATCCCACTATTTATATTAGTATTACTCTTTACCTTTGGTTTACAGGAAGGTAATAAATGATGTAAATTCAATAAAGGGATATATTACTCAGTACAACCGATGCGACATGGTCATACTGAGATAAATTTTATAATGATACTTTTGTATACAAGATCAAATTTACATGTGAACTCTTTGGTACAACAGTGTTGTATTGGTTGTATCGATGTTATACCAAATTTTATAAAGGCGATTAGATAGCTTAATACAACTGATACAACATGGTTGTACTGTGAAATTTGGGTCTTCTGTTATTAATCATGTTGTTTATGTTAGTATTGTGATTTACCTTTGATTTACAACCTTTGGTTTACCGGAATGTAAATAAATGATATAAGTTCATTAAAGGGAAATATAACTCATTACAATTGATACAACATGATTGTATTGAGATAAATTTTCTAATGATACTTTTGTATGCAAGACTAAATTTACGTGTGATCTCTTACGTACGACCATGTTGTATCGAGTGTACCAAAACCATATCAAAATTATAGAAGTGGTTAGGTTGCTTAGTACAACCAAAGTTATACAATAGTTTATAAAGGCAGTTAGACAGCTTAGTGCAATCGATACAACACGGTTGCACTGAGCAAATTTGAGTCTCCTGTTATTGATCTCATTGTTTATGTTAGTACTACTATTTATAAGAAGGTAAATAAATGAAGTAAATTCCTTAAATGGATATATGACTCAGTATAACCAATACAACATGGTTGTACTGAGACAAATTTTATAATGATACTTTTGCATGCAGACCAAATTTACGTGCGATCTCTTTATTTCAACTGTGTTGTATCGGATGTACTAAATCTATACCAATTTTTATAAAGACAGTTAAGTAGAGCAATACAACTGATACAACACGGTTGTACTGAGAAAAAATTATTAGTGTTAGTTATGCATCAAATTTTATAAGCAGTTGAGATAACTCAATACATCCATGTTGTATAAGCTTGTACTGAGCTACATTTTAGGTATCCTAATATTAATTGCGTGATTCTGTACAACCATTTTGTATCAGTTGTACAGATGAAAAAATAGTTCAAAAAATAGATACTTAGAGAACAACATATACAAGAAAAATTATTAAAGATGCTCATGCATTGATTCTATACACAACCAAATTCATCCAGACAACCATGTCCTCATTCTTTATTATAACATCTAAAAATTCCTTATTATAAAATCATAGAATTCTTTTCCTTATTATATCTGTGTCATTATGCTTCGTTACAACTAAAAATTCTTTCATCTAATTATGTCCATCATCATCTCGGTGTAGCCAATGGATGGATTATTTGTGCTTGAACATGGTATAAATTTCTGTTAATGTGGATATACCATTAGTACACGATAGCAAAACTTTGGAATAAAAATTTATATTTTTGCAACGGGGCCTCTATTAAACATTGGGGCATAACAGAGAGAGGAGTTGCAGTAGATGTCGTGAAACACTGGGGCATAGCATAAAAAGGGATTGTTGTCAATTCCTCTTCATTTTCTTCAACTGTTGTTTGTTTATCTTTGTTTTCTATCATAATAACATTGAGTCTGTTGTGAAAAAAGAACATTTTTACATAAAATGTAAAAGAAAAAACTATAAAAGAACTACTATATTTTTTTCCTTCTCCCATTGAGAAGTCAATTATGTGTTAGTAACAACCTTTGGTTGCATTTTGGCTAAGTCTTTTGCCCACACGTCATCATTCTCAGTATTCTTTTTCCTTTTCACAGACATTATCAATTGAGGTGAGTTCACTCCACCTATTAGTTTGATGTTGTCTAATAATTCTTCAATGTGTCTAACATATATTATTTTACTTCTACATTACCTTGTGCTCTACAACTTATTTGAAACGAATACTTATTGATGTGATTACGAAATATAAATGAAGTGGTAAACCCACTACTTTCTTCGAACTCTCCAATTTTTTTAAAAGCAATATTAGAGTAAATATTTTTTTTGCTTTACAGGACCACTTCATTAGCAGATACTTTTTTGGTATTCTAACAACATTTACTTGACATAAAAACCTTGATACCATGGGAACAAAGTAATTCAATCGTCTCAAATTTCCTACAACTACACAATATAGCATAACTGATTTTATTATATTGGACAATCAAAATGTTAGAATTTTCATTGTTATCCAAATTTCTATCCATGTATTCTTAAGAAATTTTATTAATTTTTTTTGTCACCAGTCCACATGCCCTGTGTAGATATTCTTCTTCAAAGAAGGAATATAGCTTTCTTGTGTAAAATGCAGCAACTTGCTTAAGTATTTGGCTGCTTCTTGTAAAGGGAACAATCGCAAACCGAACAAAGTTAAAATCATCTTCTTATATAAGTGGTGATAAATCATTTAATTTTATCGATGAAGAAATACAAAAATTACAAATTCATTTTTCTATATATATAATTCTTTTTATTGTTATATTACGATTTTTTACAAGAGATACAACATTACATCATTTGATTAAGTACAACCGTGTTGTATCAGTTATAGTAAGATAAATCAGTACAACTAATATAACATGGTTGTACAAGTAGTGATGAATCTGCCCATCATAACAATGAGGAAAAGCAGGAAATACAAATTCTTAATTTTTATATACAATTTTTTAATTGTTAAGTTAAGACTTTTTATAACTGATAGAACATTGGATAGTTCCCTTCAATACAAACTTGTTGTACAAGTAGTGATAAATCATTCAATCTTAGCTAAGAAAAAAAACAAAATTTAGAAATTCACACTTTTTATATACAATTCTTATTTTTATATTACAATTTTTTACAACAGATAGAACATTACATCATAATCTTTAGTACAACCATGTTATATCGGTTGTACAGAGATAAATCAGTACAACTGATGCAAATGTTAAATTAGTCAATCATATTCAAAAGGAAAAATAAAAATAATGAAATCATTTATATATATATATGATTCTTATTATTATTATGTTACAATTTTTTACAAGAGATATTACATGATTGTATAAGAAAAAATTAGCTAATCCTAGCCATATGGAAAAACAAAAATTAAAAATTCATTTGTCAGCACACAATCAAGAAAGTCTCCTTCGAATATGGATTGTTAAATATTAGATGCATCAAACCGCTCCAATTAATAAAAAAATAAAGCTTACATATTAACATGTAAACAAAATTTTGTTTTTAACTTACCAATGAGTTAAAGTCTATAATTTCATGACCAAAAAGAAAAACGGATATGACCTCAGGGTTGTTTAAGTTACCACTCCGGTTGATCTCCATCTTCAAGGTTCTTCTGGAGTTTTGGCAACGACAATGATTTCTTCCTAAGTTTTGGAAAAGACAATGATTTATTCATGATATTTTGCAACAAAAAAATCTTTAATGCCTAAACCCTAGAAGTTGAACAATGTGATGTTCTTATTTTGCTTTCAAAATTTTTGTGCTTTCTTTCCCTTTGTTAAAATGACGTGTCAATACCTTACGACGGGCCACGTTATTACTTATGTTGTTTATAATAAATTCTTTAGAATAAAATAATGATAACAAACATAAAAACATGTGGCATATTCGGATTGACTTCTGCATGTACCTCTACATTTGTTATCCGGACAGAATAATTTTTCATATAATTGACACTTTCCACAACGCCTGCTTGTATTAATTATGTGTAAATACAGGCATTGGTGTTTCTCTTATCGTTCCTTTGTCCTCTGTTAGGACTGCATGTGTTTCTAAGCGC
>NW_018164502.1:756661-757042 GCF_001263595.1 Phalaenopsis equestris | reverse complement strand
TAATGAATTTTTAATTTTTGTTTTTCTTCATGCCTACGATTTTCTAATTATTTCTTTTGTATAACTAAGTTGTATTGGTTTATTGGGGTAGCTCATGTAACTCAGTACAACCGATACAATACAGTTGTAATGAAGTAAACATACAATGATTATGTTATTTCGTATTTGCATTCTTAATTATCTTTCATCTTTCATTTTAATGTTTCAACACTGTATTTGAAAACTTTCAATATAATGGTCAACAGATGAATTACATTATGGTGTCAATCCTCAACATTTCGAGCAATTTGTGATGAAATTTCACCGGACATCCCTGAGAATGTTGTTGTTACATTGAAGAATCTCTGTATTCATCACTTTTTGAATGTGCCACACATCCAA
>NW_018164502.1:750071-756561 GCF_001263595.1 Phalaenopsis equestris | reverse complement strand
GGAGGAGAAGAATAAGAGAGAATTCATTCACCAATTTGAGGCACCCTAACATCAATTGGAGGAGAAGAATAACGGATTATTCATTCATCTAATCTAACTGAGCCAATTAAACATTAATAAAAGGAGAAGAATAAGGGAGATATCATTCCCCAATCTAAGTTAATCCAACATCAATTAGAGGAGAAGAATAAGGGACCCCCCTAAGACAATTCAAAATCAAGTGGTGAAGAAGAACAAGGGAGAAATCATTCCCACTTTAAGCTAACTCAACCTCAAGTGGAGGAGAACGAGGATTGAATAAAGCATGGGGAACATAAAATCATTGCTAGCACTGTAAAGCATAGAAAAGGGGGAAATTGGTGGTGAGGACTCCATTCATAGCCTCCAGCGCATAAAAGATAAAGAATAAGAAGGTTCAGAGAGAAAGATGCTACAGTTGATGTGCCAAATATTAATAAGGTATGATCAACATACATTAATACTTTACTTAAAATCCTCCAATTATCTTCATTTTTTTCTAGTAATTGCTTCATTATTGTGATAAAAACTAAAAACAGAAAGACCAGTGAAGTTGAGAAAGAAAGTGGGCTTGGAAGAAGGAAAGGAGTTAATAAGTACTTCACCATAAAATATCCACTTACTATGAACTTTACCCTAAATAAATTTTGTTTTAACTTGCAATCATAACAGGCTATCAAAAAGCAATACAAGAAGAAAGAATCATTGCAACATGTTGTTGAAGAAAAACAGAAGAAGAGAGAAATAGTGCAATCGACTGCTGAAGAGCAAGCCATGAAAAATTTAGTGACATATCTTGATGAAGATCATGATGAGACATATTTTATGAGACTTAGATGTTGATGTTTTATGTAGCATAAATTGTTGTTTTCTTACTTTTGAAAAGTATTAACAATTTAAAATGTTAATCAAACAAGACCTACTCATTCACAAGCTCAATTCCCTACAAGACATCTAATTCCACCACATTAGGTTAACTTAATTGATAGAAGTTCTCAACGTTTTTCCGATCAATAATGATAATATGTTTTGCCGTGTTTTTAAATTTAGATTTCTTAGCTTAGTAATTCTGAAAAATAATTATCAATTTCTTACCTGAAATGCAGAGATGATTTCATTTTTTTGAGAAGCAATGTCCATTTAAGCAAAAAGGGTATAGATAAAGTGCTAAAAAACCAATATTTAAATGACACTCATGTAGATGCATTTGTAATAATATTGAGCGAGGATAATAAAATTCTTCCTGGCTTTTATGAAGTATTTATTTACGTTTCCAGTATGCATTTGGTAATTATCAAATTCACATCTTAGTTGTTTAGATTTGTTCATTTCAAAAAAAAAAACAATTTATTTGGAGCTTATTTCCTTATGGTGTTATGGTAAATTAGAAAACTATGAGAAAAAAATTAAAGTGTTTTTCTAGCACGTAAATAGGTTGTGGTGGCCAATTGTAAATATATTATTCTCTTCATTGTGGACAAAAACATTGGACATTATTGGTTGGCTTTTGGATAAAAAAATGTTTATTTTTTATTCATTGTATAATCTAATATACTTTGCAATGCGTCGTACTCAAAATTCTCATACTAATCAAATTTGAATTTCTTAGTCTTGTTTAACATGATAGACCAAACTTTTGATTAAAAAAGTTGGTGATGCCTTCGACTCTCCCAACACAAAATGGCTCGTTTATGAGGTTGAAGACATCTCACACTAGAATAATAGTCTTTATTGTGGGATGCATGTTTGTAAATATATAGAGTCCATCGTTTCCAAACCATATAAAAGATTGAAGGACTGGCTAAAACAATGCTCATATTTAGGGCCAATTTTTTTTACAGAATATGCTATGATACAATCAAATAACTTCATATGTAATATCATTCATTTATATTGTAAATTTATATCACTCATTATTTTACTCTGTTTTGTTTACAGGATATAATGTGATACAATCAAATAGTTTGATATGTAATATCATTCATTTATACTATAAGTTTGTGTACTATCATTCTTTTATTATTTTAATCTCTAAATTTCATATTGGTTTTACTGAAATAAAATTTATTAAAGAGATATATCACTCAGTACAGTCGATACAATATAGTTTTACTAAGGTATATGTTATAGTGATACTTATATGCAATACCAAATTTACCTGCAATCTCTTCAGTACAGTCGTGTTGTGTCAGTTGTACCGAAGCTATACCAATTTTTATAAAGACGTTTAGGTAACTCAGTACAACCAAAATCACATGGTTATACAGAACAAATTTTGAGTCTCCAATTAGTAATCCCACTATTTATGTTAGTATTACTCCTTACCATTGGTTTACAGGAAGGTAATAAATGATGTAAATTCAATAAAGGGATATATTACTCAGTACAACCGATGCGACATGGTCATACTGAGATAAATTTTATAATGATACTTTTGTATACAAGATCAAATTTACATGTGAACTCTTTGGTACAACAGTGTTGTATTGGTTGTATCGATGTTATACCAAATTTTATAAAGGCGGTTAGATAGCTTAATACAACCGATACAACATGGTTGTACTAAGAAATTTGGTTCTTCTGTTACTAATCATGTTATTTATGTTAGTATTACGATTTACCTTTGGTTTACCGGAATGTAAATAAATGATATAAGTTCATTAAAGGGAAATATAACTCATTACAATTGATACAACATGATTGTATTGAGATAAATTTTCTAATGATACTTTTGTATGCAAGACTAAATTTACGTGTGATCTCTTATGTACGACCATGTTGTATCGAGTGTACCAAAACCATAACAAAGTTTATAGAAGTGGTTAGGTTGCTTAGTACAACAAAGTTATACAAAAGTTTATAAAGGCGGTTAGACAGCTTAGTACAATCGATATAACACGGTTGTACTGAGCAAATTTGAGTCTCCTTTTATTGATCTCATTGTTTATGTTAGTACTACTATTTATAAGAAGGTAAATAAATGAAGTAAATTCTTTAAATGGATATATAACTCAGTATAACCGATACAACATGGTTGTACTGAGACAAATTTTCTAATGATACTTTTGTATGCAGACCAAATTTACGTGCGATCTCTTTATTTCAACTGTGTTGTATCGGATGTACTAAATCTACACCAATTTTTATAAAGACAATTAAGTACCGCAATACAATTGATACAATACGGTTGTACTGAGAAAAAATTATTAGTGTTAGTTATGCATCAAATTTTATAAGCAGTTGAGATAACTCAATACATCCATGTTGTATAAGCTTGTACTGAGCTACATTTTAGGTATCCTAATATTAATTGCGTGATTCTGTACAACCATTTTGTATCAGTTGTACAGATGAAAAAATAGTTCAAAAAATAGATACTTAGAGAACAACATATACAAGAAAAATTATTAAAGATGCTCATGCATTGATTCTATACACAACCAAATTCATCCAGACAACCATGTCCTCATTCTTTATTATAACATCTAAAAATTCCTTATTATAAAATCATAGAATTCTTTTCCTTATTATATCTGCGTCATTATGCTTCATTACAACTAAAAATTCTTTCACCTAATTATGTCCATCATCATCTCGGTGTAGCCAATGGATGGATTATTTGTGCTTGAACATGGTATAAATTTCTGTTAATGTGGATATACCATTAGTACACGATAGCAAAACTTTGGAATAAAAATTTATATTTTTGCAACGGGGCCTCTATTAAACATTGGGGCATAACAGAGAGAGGAGTTGCAGTAGATGTCGTGAAACACTGGGGCATAGCATAAAAAGGGATTGTTGTCAATTCCTCTTCATTTTCTTCAACTGTTGTTTGTTTATCTTTGTTTTCTATCATAATAACATTGAGTCTGCTGTGAAAAAAGAACATTTTTACATAAAATGTAAAAAAAAAAACTATATAAGAACTACTCCTATATTTTTTTCCTTCTCCCATTGAGATTTCAATTATGCGTTAGTAACAACCTTTGGTTGCATTTTGGCTAAGTCTTTTGCCCGCACATCATCATTCTCAGTATTCTTTTTCCTTTTCACAAACATTATCAATTGAGGTGAGTTCTCTCCACTTATTAGTTTGATGTTGTCTAATGATTCTTCAATGTGTCTAACATATATTGTTTTACTTCTACATTACCTTGTGCTCTACAGATTATTTGAAACGAATACTTATTGATGTGATTATGAAATATAAATGAAGTGGTAGACCCACTATTTTCTTCGAACTCTCCAATTTTTTTTAAAAGCAATATTAGAGTAAATATTTTTTTTTGCTTTACAAGACCACTTCATTAGTAGATACTTTTTTTAGTATTCTAACAACATTTACTTGACACAAAAACCTTGATACAATGGGAACAAAGTAATTCAATCGTCTCAAATTTCCTACAACTACACAATACAACATAACTGATTTTATTATATTGGACAATCAAAATGTTAGAATTTTCATTGTTATCCAAATTTCTATCCATGTATTCTGAAGAATTTTTATTAATTTTTTTTTTTGTCACCAGTCCACATGCCCTGTGTAGATATTCTTCTTCAAAGAAGGAATATAGCTTTCTTGTGTAAAATGCAGCAACTTGCTTAAGTATTTGGTTGCTTCTTGTAAAGGGAAAAATAACAAACCGAAAACAGTTAAAATCATCTTCTTATACAAGTGGTGCTAAATCATTTAATTTTATCGATGAAGAAAAACAAAAATTACAAATTCATTCTTTCTATATATACAATTCTTTTTATTGTTATATTACGATTGTTTACAAGAGATACAACATTACATCGTTTGATTAGGTACAACCGTGTTGTATCAATTATACTAAGATAAATCAGTACAACTAATATAACATGGTTGTACAAGTTGTGATGAAGCTGCCCATCAAAACCATGAGGAAAAGCAGAAATTAAAAATTCTTAATTTTTATATACAATTTTTTAATTGTTAAGTTAAGACTTTTTATAACTAATAGAACATTAGATAGTTCCCTTCAATACAACCTTGTTGTACAAGTAGTGATAAATCACTCAATCCTAGCTAAGAGAAAAAAACAAAATTTAGAAATTCACACTTTTTAAATACAATTCTTATTTTTATATTACAATTTTTTACAACAGATAGAACATTACATTGTAACCTTCAGTACAACCATGTTATATCGGTTGTACTGAGATAAATCAGTACAACTGATGCAAATGTTAAATCAGTCAATCATATTCAAAAGGAAAAACAAAAATTATGAAATCATTTTTTTATATATATGATTATTATTATTATGTTACAATTTTTTACAAGAGATATTACATGATTGTATAAGAAAAATTAGCCAATCCTAACCATAAGAAAAAAGCAAAAATTAAAAATTTATTTGTCAGCACGCAATCAAGAAAGTCTCCTTCAAATATGGATTGTTAAATATTACATGCATCAAACCGCTCCAATTAATAAAAAAATAAAGCTTACATATTAACATGTAAACAAAATCTTGTTTTAAACTTACCAATGAGTTCAAGTCTATAATTTCATCACCAAAAAGAGAAACGGATATGACCTCAGAGTTGTTTAAGTTACCACTCTGGTTGATCTCCATCTTCAAGCTTCTTCTTGAGTTTTGGCAACAACAGCGATTTCTTCCTAAGTTTCTAAGTTTTGGAAAAGACAATGATTTATTCATGATATTTTGCAACAAAAAAATCTTTAATGCCTAAACCCTAGAAGTTGAACAATTTGATGTTTTTATTTTGCTTTCAAATTTTTTGTGCTTTCTTTTCCTTTGTTAAAATGACGTGTCAATACCTTACAACGGGCCAAGTTAGGCCACGTTATTACTTATGTTGTTTATAATGAGTTCTTTAGAATAAAATAATGACAAAAAAACATAAAAACACGTGGCATATTCAGATTGACTTCTGCATGTACCTCTGCATTTGTTATCCGAACAGAATAATTTTTCATATAATTGACATTTTCCACCACGCCTGCTTGTATTAATTATGTGCAATTATAGGCATTGTTGTTTCTCTTATCGTTCCCCTGTCCTCTGTTAGGACTGCATGTGTTTCTAAGCGCATTCTAAGAAAAACACACGCAAATCACAATTGTTTTCTTGTATGTAGGATGCTTTTAAGATAATTGTTCAGTAATATTATACATAAAGGGAACTTTTTTTCTTTAAAAAAATAGTGTTAAAACCAAATTCATGCAAATTTTGCTTTATGAGAATTTAGTAGAAAATCGCCTTCCTTTGTCACTCACTTCAAAATGCTATTAACAATATATTGGGTTTGTGTTTTAATAAAGTCAGACAACATTTGACTTTCGTTTATAGAAGTTATTGGTAAGCTAATTAATAAATGCTAATAAATGCTAATAAATTCCTGAAAATGATAGATTAACATATTAATCAATTGTGTTTATCATGTTTCATTACAAATTAAATCTAAAATATAGACA
>NW_018164502.1:734084-749971 GCF_001263595.1 Phalaenopsis equestris | reverse complement strand
ACTAAGAGAGGGAATGAGGTTATAATAGGTAACGATTCTGTTTGGCGCAGCTACAGTTTCTCAGTTTTTTAGCTGCAGCTGTGCTGTCTCAGGAAGCTGCTGCGGGAAAGCTAGTTGTTTGTTTGTTGCACCTGTGTGAAAATAGCTGTGAGGTAACTGTTTTTGGAAAAATGATCATTCTGACCCTGTTTAGTGAAACTGTTTAAAACAGAACTATGACAGCGACCTATTTGATAATTCAGAAATAGAAATTCGTTTAAAAACATAACAAAAGTACGAATACAACACTCACTTGCTAGATAGCATTGCGGCGTTGATAATCGGGCGCGATGGCATCCAAACTGAGTGCTGCCTTTCGTGAAGTCTGGTCCTCCAATTAGAACACGGGGCACCGTGGCGTGCTCTTTAGGAGGGCGACAGTGCAATGCTATATGGGCACTGAAGCATCAATTTCCAGCGGCGTTAGTGTCTTGTTAGGGGTTTGTTGACTTCAAGATGGCCCATTCATTAGCTTAGGCGTAGCACCATGAGCACTGGGGCATCAAACTTTAAAGTGAAGATGACCTCCATATGTTATGTTCCATCTGCATACCACATATATAATGACAAAGAAAGCACAAACAAACATAAAAAAATAGCACCAAAAGTCAGACTAAGATCGACTTAAAAATGAGTTGAAATCAAACAAAAGTTTATTTGCAGACTTGTTTTGATGAAAACAATTAAAATAGATAAATGTTTATATTGTATTTAAGAAATACTAGATTTTATTATTTTTTTTTAAAAAGGTTTGACAAGATAATTATAAAAAATATTAATTTTTATGTTAAATATGTAAATACGAAAGATTAGGCTGGCGTGCATGCATATACTCAAAAAAATAATTGATGCATATGGTAAGATATGGCTACCATAAGAGGGGGAAACTATATAATTATAATATTTTTTTGTCCCACATCGAGAAGGAGGTGTATTGATATGAAAAAAGCCTATAAAATTCAATGAACACTTCAATATAAATAAAAATAAAAAAAAAAAAAAAAGAATGATGTCCTAATTTTGGATTTGGTTTAGTAAAAATAATTATTTCTTAATTTAAAATATGTTAAATAATTATAATTTTAGGGTGCCTTTTGAGGTAGTTTATGAGCTTAAGGGTAAATTGCATATTCTGAATCGTGGCCCGCAAACGGGCTTAAGATACAATGAAACTTGTATTTAGGGCCCGTTTGAGGCAGCTTATTTGGTGTGGTTGCTGTTCTGTTTGGGAAAATTATATTTGGGTAAACTACGTTTTCAAAATATTGAAAACAGTATTTTCACACTGCACCCATCTAGATGCGGTGACAGCTTTCTGACAACGATCTGACTTTTTCTATAAAATAAAAATTTGTAATAGTCATCGCACCTAATTTATTAATAAATTATTTTTAATTAACTTATTAACAGATTATTCAATAAATTAAAGCTCCCTCAAAATAGTGTAAAAACACAAAGCCTTAGTAGTGAGTATCAAAAGTGCTAAGAAAGTTTGTCTTTTCAAATGTATACCAATTTCATCTTCGAACATGAAGAAGGAATGATTCAGTATCTTTCCCTGATTCATAAATACTGAGTAACATAATTTAGATAAAGAAGTTATTTCAGGATGCGTTACATTCAAAACAGAGCCCAACTACTACTTCAAATTACGAACAGCTTAAGCTAAATATATCATGAGTTCGAGTGTTGTTTTTAACCTTGAGGTTTTTTTTTTGTCCTGCTATATAACACTGAATAACCAGGAAAATCACAATCCACAAAGACTCGAGTTGAATATTATAAAGATAACTTGTGGAATAATTTTTGTGCAAAAAATAATTAATAAAAAGAAACTTATAACATAAAAAAACATCAAGTTATTTGTCCATGAGCCATCCAACAAGCATCAAGATCATGACAGGGCTTCTCTCCTGGGCAACCACTCCACCCCACACCACATAACTTTCCATATCAAATTCCAAAAGCTGAAACATTACAGGAAAATTGAAGAAGATTTTATCAGTCTTCTGAACATTTAAGCAAGATAGCTTAAATCCTATCAACTAGAACTTAGCTAAATTTTAATCCAACTGCTTGTATAAATCCTAATTCACTCTATATTGCTTAAATCCAATATTTGTTAAAGAGTTTCTCCTCTCATAGCTCCTAAATCCAGAAACAAACAGTCAAACAACTTTTTAAGAATTTAATCTATTAGAGATATCTGGATTTGTAATATCTATTAAATCCTGCTTAGTTATACCCAGCTAAGTAGCCAAAGAGCCCTTAAAATAAAAGCGAAATTAGAAGCCCAAATAGAAGAAAAGAAAAAGAAAAAAACTCACTGTGACAATTCCCGCGACGCAATATCTCTGTAACTTCCCTGCAAATAAGGCAATATTCTATCACTGTCACGAAAACTCACTGAAGCAGGGGGCACGGGTAGGGGGCGAAAGAGCGCAGGGGTAAGAACGAGCGAGGGGGCTTGATGCTTGATCCTTTACAATTGATAAAATGGAAGTATTCTTTGGGTCTTATAAATGTAAAACATATCTAAACTTGATGCTTTACCATTTAGCGATGGTGGAAGGAGTGCCGGGGGAAGGGGGCTTCGCGATGACACTTCGAGGGGCCTTGATGCGTCACGAGTCGATCGGGAGCAGCGGACCGGCGGAGTTTGCCGTGAGAGGAGGACGACCTTCGGAGAAGAAGAGGAAGGGGGAGAAGTTCGTCGTCTGCTACGACGAGAATCTGGGCCGGAATTTTATCGGATGGACGAATGCGAAGAAGAGGGCACGGGGGTTAAAAACATGAAGCGAAGCTGGGACGCGGGTCCGTGGGCGCTTTCCGCGTTCGGGGAATATCGCAGCACGCCTCAGCAGAAACACCGCGCCAAACGGACGAAACATGCGGTCCGGTGCCGCGCGGTCTGGTGCCGCGCCGCAGTCCTGCCGCAGCCCCGCAAGAAGATTAAATTCAGTTTTTGGCTATTAATTGACTAATCTTAAGCTTAACGTTAATTAGCAGGAGGAAAGAAGCTCGATGTTGAAGCAATTGAATCTAAAGTATATTATTATGAGATGCAGAAGCGTTTTACTTTTTTAATCTATAATACCTACATTATGCTTGATATTTTTATAGATCCTCAGATAGTTGGTCTTCGATCCCACATGGTGAAAGGAGATGAGAGTGTTTGCCTCATTATAAGTTTAGAAAAATTAAACCGAATCCCCTAGACTTTTCTTCTAAAACCAAGAGATACAGCAGCAGCTGCAATTTCCCTAGTTTTTTCGTGAAATTTTCAATCATTCTACGCGAAGAAAAATTCGATGGATAAAAGTATTACAGGATCCTTCATGAGAAGATCCAACATCTTACTCCTGAAGGATACGCGGCTATGTATGTCACTAATAAATCCATCCAACCGGACCAAAATCTCCAGCATCAACTTCAACTCACGTTTTATAAAAAAACCAATTAGTCCTGATGATGTTGCCAACTGATAATAGCATTGTGGGATACTATTAGGCTCTGTTTGGGAGAAATTTTTAGGTGCGGTGCGTTCATTTGTCGCAACTTTTCACGAAAGTTTTTCGTTTGGTTTGTGACTGCGGGATTTAATTTTGCAGAAGCGGGGTGAAAGAGGGTAGCTACATTAACCCCGCGGCCCCGCTTTCGCCTGAGATTTTTACCCTTTACTCCTAAGGCTCTGAAAGCGGACAAGAGTTCTCTCTCGCATCTACCCTAGGTGCTTCCCCGCTGCTTCCCTCGTGTCCCCTTCTCCTTCTTCTTTCATCGTCCCTCGATCGACAGATCTCAGGTAAAACGAGTCATTTTCTTCTTGTATGTGCGGATCTGAGGAAGGATGTGTGTTTTTGCGGCTCCTAATGTTTTCTCCTCCTCTTCTCTTTCCTGTTTCTGCCATTTTTATTTTTTCCTCCTTTCATTTTCCTCCTTTCCTGTGGTGGATCTCTAGCTTCACGAAGTATGGCTTTAGCTAGATATTTTGGCACACGAAAAATTTCTTCATTTTACTCTAACCCGAATTGAACCCTTAGATTTGGGAACAAACTGACATTGTCCATCCAAGTTGCAGATCTTGCACCCATATATGCATGTATGCAGTATTTCATTAGATTGTTTCGTGGTTGAAGATTTGCAAGCATCGGTTAATGGAAGATTGTCGTTTTTGCGGCTCCTGATGTTTTCTCCTCCTCATCTCTTTCCTGTTTCTGTCATTTTTATTTTTTCCTCATTTCCTATGGTGGATCTGTAGCTTCACGAAGTTTGGCTTTGGCTAGAAATTCTGGAAACGAAAAAATTTATTCATTTTACTCTTACCTGAAAGGATCTTGCACCCATATATGCATGTATGCAGTGTTTCATTACATAGTTTTGTGGTTGAAGATTTGCAAGCACCTGTTTCATTACCTGTTAATGGAAGATTTGCAAGCACATGTTCATTTTTTTTCTTTTTACTCCTACCCTAAATGAACCCTGTTTCATTACCTGTTAATGGAAGTATTGCAAGCACCTGTTGAGCATTTGGAAGTACTATTCAAAAAAGAACATCCAAGCTTGCTTTCATAATGAGCATTGAATTGCTTTATTCCATAAGGAAAATGATTAGGATTAACGATTTCAGTTTTCAATGTTGCCTTTGGAAAATATTCATTGCTTTATTCATTACTTGTTAATGGAAAATTTGATATTATTATTCTTTTTGTTCTAGTTATAAGATGATGACTTGTTGCAATGCATTGAATTGTTGTAAGAGAATTGATAATTGTCTTCATATTTTTAGCTGGCAATATTGGCCAGATAACTAGTTTACTTAGACTTATTGTGCTATCATTTGACGTCCTACTATTTTTGGGTTCAAGTCACAAATGATTAATTTGTTGAATGTTCATTGTTGTGTATGATAAGAGGAGTCATGTGTCTGACTAGGGGAACTGCCTTATAGTATTTCCTTAACTATTTGGTCAATCTCTATTGCAGAGGTAAAGCCATGCTATCAGTTTGGTGAAACACTTTTTTCTTTTTATTTATAGATATGAAGAATTGGTGTGGCCTTAGAATGTATGACTGGAAGTATGGTTTCCTTAATTAATTTTGGAATTGGTTCCATATATTGTGCCGAAGATTTTCAAAACTATGGTAATCTCTTAGCATGAATGTATAGTAGCCACCAATCTTAAAAATTAAATTGCAGCCAAGATGGTTTAGGGAAAGGAAAGAATAATGTTTGTGAATTTTTTAAAGATGTCTTTAAAGCTGAAATAGTTTCTCTGACGTTCTACAGTTGGAAACTAATTTCATTGTTTGATAGATCATAATTGATTTGTAGAAAACATGTGTTATCCATCATGACAACATTTGGGAACTTGGCATGGTCTTGTAAGCAATTGTTATATTATTATTTTTATGTTATCTTTGCACCTAACTTGTTTTGCATTGCTCTAGTACTTGGCAAGTTGACATTGGTCCTCGCAGCATTTTTTTTTATTTTTTGCTTCGGGTTAGCTGTTTATGGGATATGCTGTCGGTTTCCTCTATTATGCCAGATTCCTATATGAAGCCGGTTTGGTCTGGGCTGTGTGGGTTGCATATGTAAGTTGTCGGTTTGCAGTGGGTTGCATTTGTATGGGTAGATGTGTATACTGCTGGTTTTTTTATGATGTGGGTAGCTTTGTATGTTTCAAGGTTTCTATATGCTGTTGGTTTTTTATGCTTCTGGAAGTGCTTTTGAAAGGGAGTAATGCATGGATCAAAGCTTTGTATCTTCCTCTTTGGTGCTATAATAAAGTTGTTGGCCTCCTTTCCCGTGGATGTAGGTCATGTTGACCAAACTACGTTAAATTTTTTGTCCTTTTATACATTTTTTATGGTTCATTAAATTTTTTATTTTTATTGAATATGATGCAACAACCATAAATGTTTCTCATGTTATAACTTTTGAATTATGACATTGTTGTGTTTCATTTCTTTGCATTATCGTAGTATTAACATGGCTGGTAAGGCTAAAGAACATGGTGCACCAGCACTTTAGGAAAAAGAAATCAAAATGTTATTTTGCGACCTTTGTATGAAAGAGATAGAACTGGGCAATAGACCAACAACGTTTTTCAATAAAGAAGGTTGGCAGAATATCATTAAAAATTTTAAAGACTCAACGAGACGAGAGTACGACAGGCTACAAATGAAAAACAAATGGGATCAACTGAAAAAAGATTGGAAAATTTGGAAGGATTTAAAACATGGTTCAACTGGTTTGGGTTGGGATCTGGTAAAGCGAACCATTGATGCTTTAGAAGAGTGGTGGGCAGAAAGGCTCGCGGTTAGTAAATTTAATTTTTAATAATTTGCATAATATCTTTCTTTTTCATAATTTACTAAACTGATTTGGGTTTTTTTCCAGGTGGTGCCCGCAGCGAAAAAGTATAAAACTTGTAGGATTGAACCCGATTTGGAGGAGAAGTTAGACCTGATATTCGGGGGTGTCGTCACCACAAGAAAATATGCATGCGCTCCCAGCGAGATAGAATTTGGTGAAATACAGGACAATGTTGCTATCACCTTATCAGATGATTCACCTGAATTCCCAAGTTCGGGTCCCACTGAGATTCAATCCACCAACTGCTCGAAGCGATCTAGGTTTGAGAGTTAAAAAAAAGGGTGGAGCTGATTCTATCAGAAACCAGATATCATGCTTGATGGATTCTTCCGACGATGCCCCCCATAAAGTGCAGAAAACGTCAATTAACGAGGTTGTGGCAATTTTAGAGCAAGATCTGAGTATTGCAGAGGATGATGAGCTTTATTACTTTGCTATTGAGCTGCTTCAAGATTCGGTGCAGAGAGATTTTTTCACAGCAATTGCCAAAGAGCGAAGGGTGTCGTATCTACAACATTTTTATGAGCGCAGGAAAATTTGAATGAAGTTTTTTAGTATTTGGTATATGCTTATTTGAACAGTTTATGAGAAGACATGGTTACTTGAACTGTTGTTGATTGAGAATTTTCAATCTAACTTGTTTTTTATATATAATTGTCTTTATGAAAACTGCGAAAATCTGATCTACAATGAAAGTTCCTTAGAAGTCCATAACTCTGATCCGCAATGAATGCTTGTGTTACTACTTGTCACAGGTTAAATAATATAGTTCTTTTCTTAGTGATGGTTAGTTTAATAATTTAGTTTTCTTTGTCAAAATATGTCCATTATAAATCTTGAGACAATTAGCGTGAATCTCAAAGCATTTTAATTAACGAAAAATAGTCAAACTCAAATTGAAAACCATCCAAAACTCCAATTTTATCAAACTTATAGTCAAACTAACCAACACGATGAGACGGCCCAATGACGCTATAATTTGTTCAATTCAAGCAAAATCAAGTTCAAATGAAGTATGTAAATCACTATTGAAATCTTTAGGTGACCTATTAGAAAGTCAAATTGATTCCAAATCCGACATGTTTATACTTAAATTGAGTATCTCGACAAGACGAACACAACAATCCCAAGATCACTCAATTTTGACATTGTTAAGGCACTTAAATATCCACAAACTGTCATCCAATCAACAAAGTCTCTCTAGATCGTTTGATAAATTAATCTTGATTCGTTCCTTATTTGTTGAAAGGCCACACATACTCTATAAATTGAGTCTAATCTTCTTCATGAAAGTAGGCCTAGACCTTAAACTGGAGGAAAAACTAGACTTAGAGCTAGTTCGAGGAGTAGAAGTCAAGTTTCGTCATTCAATATGATACATCATCAATAAATTTAATCATTCAATATGAATCTCGAGGTAATTAGCGTGAATCTCAAAGCATTTTAATTGACGAAAAATATTCAAACTCAAATTGAAAATCATCCAAAACTCCAATTTTATCAAACTTATAGTCAAACTAACCAACACGATGAGACGGCCCAATGACGCTATAATTTGTTCAATTCAAGCAAAATCAAGTTCAAATGAAGTATGTAAATCACTATTGAAATCTTTAGGTGACCTATTAGAAAGTCAAATTAATTCCAAATTCGACATGTTTATATTTAAATCGAGCGTCTCGACAAGACGAACACAACAAACCCAAGATCACTCAATTTTGACATTGTTAAGGCACTTAAATATCCACAAACTGTCATCCAATCAACAAAGTCTCTCTAGATCGTTTGATAAATTAATCTTGATTCGTTCCTTATTTGTTGAAAGGCCACACATACTCTATAAATTGAGTCTAATCTTCTTCATGAAAGTAGGCCTAGACCTTAAACTGGAGGAAAAACTAGACTTGGAGCTAGTTCGAGGAGTAGAAGTCAAGTTTCATCTCGAATCGAAACCCGACGAACGCTTCTCGCTCCCATAATCATCAATCGTCGTTGACCTCTGCCCACTGACCATCGTTGGCCTCCCCATTCTCATTACAATGAAGCCCTCATAGAGTTGTGATGTACGCTGCGAAGTAACGAAGCACTGTGCAGAGTAAACACTAACGTTACGGAGTAACGAACCACATTGTAGAGTAAATGCTAATGTCACAGAGTAATGATGTACCTGATAGAGCAATGCATCATCCAGAACACTATGCAACGATGCACCTCGAAAACACAGTGCACTGAAGAGTCGTCAACTACTTCCAACAACAATTGCTCCCGAACATTGTACAACGAATCCATCTGCAATTAACCATTGTACTTCAAAGAACTGTGTAATTTTTTCCCAGCTGTGAGATAAGGGCTTGTGCGTGTATTCATCAACTTATAGTGAACTGTTCTAATTAAGATAAATCTCATAGTTTTTTCTCTTTTCGGGTTTTCCATGCGAAAGCTTTTAATTCTCTACTTTTCACGAACGAATCGAGCACGAACTCATTGACGAACCGAACGCGAAATGTTCGCGAACAACGAGCTTTTTGACAGCCCTACATGCAGCACTTAGGTTCTGTTTGGCGCAGCTGCAACTTTTCAGCTTTTCGGCTATAGCTGCGTTGCCCCAGGAAGCTGCTGCGGGAAAACTGCTACGAGAAAAGGCTCTGTTTGGTGCAGCTGTGTGAAAACAACTTTGTGGCAGGTGCTTCTGATAAAATGACCAAGCTGTCACTGTTTGGTAAAACTGTTTAAAACAGAACTGTAAGAGCGACATATTTGATACTTTTGAAACTAAATTTCACTTCGAAACAATTCAAAAATTCAGATGTCCAACTAACTTAATAGTGAGCACGGATAATCATAAAGGAAGACAAAGAAGACAAACCTTGCACTAATATCATTCCAATTGTGAATAAAAATGAATGTTCAACTTAAGTAGCTTCAATAACAGCAGTTACAGCTTACAACTTGCATACTGAGCTACCAATGACATGTAAATGTAGCCAACCTATAACCGCATGAATAGATTCAAAGATGGCAAGCAACTAAAAATTTGAGCCATATAAAATTAAGATCTGTCATAACACTGAAATATATAACCAATTTACTCGAATCAGTAGTGTTCTCTTCAAGAATAAGTATATCACAGTAACAAAACTTAATTTATTTCTTCCATTACCCAAAAGACTTTTTGAAAACCTCTAAACAATCACCCTATTCTACCGTAAAACCAATTCTTATAAAACCTAACCTTTTATGCAGAAAATGATTACAAGAAACTACACATAGTAAAAGGGAAACACCAAATAGTAATACCAAGATCATAATTTATTGATTGATGTAAGCAATAACCTACATCCAATGAGGATCTAATCTGAAGTCATACTTGCAGGCAAGCACAGCAATACAGTACATAAAAACGCATTCTTGAAAGTATACAAAAATGTCGAGCAAAACACAAACAAAACTAATATTGAATGATGAGATAAATAAACAACAAAATTGAATGAAAAAAAAAAAAAAAAAAAAAAAAAAAAAAAAAAATGGAGTGCCGTAAAAACACATACCATCCAATTCTCGTATTTTTTACATCTTCCACCTAAACTTTGCATTTTACATTTATGGCACCCAAAGCTTTCCTATAACTTAAAAAATACCACCTTTTTTGAAATACAGATTTTCTTGCATATCTGGGGCCATGCATATAAAACTTGAGTGTCAGGTATATAACTACATGAATTTATTGTTAGATAGTAACATATAATTCCCCAAAAATTTAAAAAAAAGATGCTCAAACCGAAAGCCGATCCGCCCTTTAAATGACGGGCGGCATTGATTTATGTCTCATCCGTCCAACTCTTCCCTTACAATTATTTATAAAAATTGAAATTAAATATAAATAGGCTTAAAATAATGTATTTAAAATAAATTTCTAGAATTTTTTTAATCTAAGATGATAATAAATAAGTTTTATATTTACGCATAAAATTACTTAAATTAAGCAACATTCTAATAAAAACTATAATAAAATACCCTAGCATTAGAAACAACAAAACACAAACTGCACCTGTCGGATTTCACATTTACATTTTGTTCAACCAGCCACCACATTCCATATCACTAACACAATACATCATATAATCCAAAGGGAATCATCCCAGAAGCTGAAACCAAATTGGACAAAACAAAAAGGAGAAAGAAAACAAAAAAAAAAACAAGCACTAGCAATTCTACAAAATAAGCTTACACACCATTAACAGCCCTAATTACAGCGCTAGCATCCAAGGAAACCATGGGAATGCCAGTCATAGCAGTCAATGCCGAGACCTGCTCTCAGCATTCCCTGAACTAGAAGAAGAGGCAAAATCAAAATCAAACAGCTCATTGAAAAGGATCAGATAAGTTTATTAGGCATGTTGCAGTTATAAACTGGATATGAACTGTTATGAACTGGTTCTAGCGAGCGAACAAGTGATAGAAAAATCTCCATTCTTGTCACATCCCTGTTTGCCTATTCAAGAAAAATAGAAGGGGAAAAAAAGGTTTAGTATTCTTAAGCCAGGGTCACTTAAAACTTGAAATGAGTGCTAAAGGTGAAGACTGATATTTACTTCCACTGCAAAGCGTGCCCAAACTTTGTTTTTGCGAGCTTCCATCACTCCCTTCAGGATGGTCAGACCCAAGCCTCTGATTAAATCAGCTATCTCCAAAAAGACTCCTCGCTCCTCGCAAAGCATCTGGAAAAGAAAGTAGTCATATGAGAAAATCTACTACAGGTTGTTGAAATTGGCGTATTTGTAGCGGAATATTATTAATGGTTTAGAAAATTTTACCTCCACGAGCATTTCACGAGGTGGATTAAGATCCTCGACTATGATCGGACATGTCATGGGTTGAGAACCAACTTCAAATGCCCAGGTTGCACCGCCTTGAAAATTATCTTTTAAGAGGACAACTCCATCCTTACTGATGATCTGATAAACATAAACATCCTCAGGGAAACAAATCTAAAGATGCTTTTCAATTACAAATTCCATAAATAGTCTATATTAAGAAATATAAAATATAATGTACTAATAATCTATAATAGGAATTAATATTATTCATTAGTATTCTATTTCCTCACTGTTGAAAATATCTGATTTTCATATATCTCCGCTTATTGTTCTCTTTTTCTAAAATCTTGTTTATTTGCATTATCCAAAAATTGAATAAACACAGTCATTTCCAATTCTATCCATTCTAGCATTATATCCTAGTCATGACCTATCATCCTTCCGATCTTTCTCCAAAATCTTACCGCTGATGCCGCACTCATCAAACTTCTAATCTTAGGTGACACACTCTTAACACCTCCCTCTGATTGTAACCCGCCTACACCATATTTTGATTCCTCCCTCCATAAAATTCACCTGTTCATCTCAATAAACCTTCTTTCATGACTCCACAATTTGTTTGCACAATGCTGTAGCTAACCTTCTATTACCATCATCTCTATCACACCGATAAAATTTAGAGCCTATCATGTGGTGCATTTCATACATGGATTCTTTATCTATCCCTCGTACTATAGACAATTCTTCACCCAAATCACCCTGCAGCCATGATCAATCAGTTAAACATCACCTATGCTCAATAACGTGAACTCATTTTTGCGAGAGAAACAAAAATTGATTCGAGAGATCCAAAACAAAACTCAAAACAGAAGCGCACAAAACAAGAAATCACAGAAAATTACAAAGATCGCTAAGATTTAGCAAAGAAAAACCCAAGAACGAGAAGAAACCATGAAGCCTCATAAAAAAAAAAGAAATCCACTATGAACAAAATAGAATTGTACAAATTACAGCACACTCAAGCCTCTCTATACTTTCGGAAATCAAGAACACTACATCTCCTTTGCACAAGAGAAATTTTGATCGGTAAAATGGAAACATACATAGGAGAGCTGCACAAAAACGATTACTGGCACCATGCGCTCTGATACTTTCTCTTCTCTCCCACAAGATGTGTTCACATTTGCAATGTGTACCTATATTCTCTAATAAAGATAGTGCCAATGAATTTCGTTTTTACTCCATTCAAGCTTCATCAACTAATCCGAAGTACATGCTCTTATTGACCTCCACAAATTATTTCTACTGATTTCTCTATCCAAAAAAAATATTTGCACTATCTCAACATAGGGCCTCAATGTCAATTATTCACGTTGGATTCACATTACTATATTGGAATCACTCAAGTTCCTCCTCACGCGCTACTCATAACCTTTTGACAATAAAATTTACCATTGATCGCTTCATCTCCAATAATTAGAGTTTCCAAACTCAGCATTTTCTATGCAAACTTGAGTTTTTACAAATGAGTGCTATTAAATTTGAGGGGTCTCCAAACTATGAAATTTACAACTAAAGGCCCCACAACATTTAATTTACACCCGAAGGACTCTGTCATGACTCCATGCCGATGGAACAACGCCGGCGGTGTACAAAATAACGACGATCTGCATAGCAATGAGACGAGAGAGATTGAAGAAATCTTCCACGAACCCCGCATTCGGCTTTTCTCCCCGTCCCCATCTCGTACTCGAAGGCAGAAGCCAGGGTCAAAGCAGGGAGCGCGGTGGCGAACCTGATGGCTTCCTCTTGGTCGGACCGCCGGCGATGTTGCTCTAACCCTCTTCACACCATAACAGTCGGTGTCCCTCTATCTGCATTCATTCGGAGGTGATAACTTTTTTAGCAAACAAACTGAAGTTTCTCCAATTACATTCTCTTTCATTTTGCAAATCCTCTACTCTCCAGCAGTCGAATTCGATCGGTAAGGCGAATCATCATCCACCCTAAAGCCATCAAAATCCTCCTCTATCGAAGAACAAAGGTTCACTCCAACCACTTCTATTACAGTCTCCAATTTGTTCATTTCAACTCTATCGTCGCCATCTAAATCCCCTTCCCCTTCAGTTGCTGAAGCTAAATTTTCCACTTTCCTTGTCTCTGTCGGCGGTGATCCATCAGCAAATTTGAATTATAGTGGGGATTGCACGGAACAAAATTCCGCAAAGAAAGACAGAGTCATGACCAAGTCTTTCAGGCATAAATTAAATATTTTAGTGCCTTTAGCTGTAAATTGTATAGTTTGGGGACCTTCATGTGTAAAAACCCCTAAATTTAAATCATCACATGTGCTAATTATTTATGTTGAATTTTGTGACTAGAGCGGCATAAATTTATTGATGGAAGATGGGACTTTAAACCTAATTATAATCGCCACAATAAAGGAAAAAATAAAACAAAATAAAACAAAATAGGAAATACATAATGAAGGAACAAAGATAATAACAAGTAATAATAAGTAATAATGAATAACAATAAGTAATAACAACTAGGGATTATCATTATAAATCTAATACTCCCCCTCAAATTAGACAGAGATGTCAGTTATGTTTAACTTGAATTTGATGTCATCAAACAAAGGATGCGGAAGATTCTTGGTGAGAATATCTGCTAGTTGACCATTGAAGAATACAAAAGGAACACAAATTTCTCCAGGCTCGACCTTTTTTCTCAATGAATTGTTTGTTCATCTCCACGTGTTTATTATGATGATGCGGGAGTGGAATGTGAGCAATACTGATGAAGGTCTTATTAACACAGAATTGTTACAGCATGATGGAAGTTGACATTCGAAGTTCACAGAGCATTATGCGTAACCAGAGAGTTTCACAGATCCCCAAGGACATGGACTAGAATTCATCTTAAGCACTACTCCGGGCAATCACAAACTATATTTTGTTTTTACACGCGACAAGGATTTCCCATAGAAATAAGCAGTAACTCGAGGTGGAACGTCGATCATGAACCGACCAAACCAAATCAACATTTGTTTAAACAACAATAAAACGAGAGGTTCAACGAGAGAAAAACAAACCTGAGCCCAATGTATCTTTTAAACAATGAAGAATCAGGTGGGCAGCTTCGAGATAGTGCTCATAGAGTTCGTGCGTAAATTGACTCGCTATACCAACAGCGTTGATATGTTGAGGCAAGTATGGGCGAGGTAAATGAGTTTTGACATGCATAACATTGGGAATGTCAGATACTTCTTCAATGGGACCCATAGGAATAGCCACAGGTTTGCATAGAAGAACAATGTTCTCTGTCAAGAAATCAAACACACATTGCGCAGAGACAGACATGCCCCGAGATGACCAAATCACTTTCATGCCTAAGAAGTACCGAAAAAATTTCAATTCATGCATTTCAAGGACAAAGCAAGAAGTTTTTTAAGTACTCCAATGTTGGAAGATTGTTACCTCTAAGAACAATATCTTCAACATAAACAATAAGGTTAGCTACTAGCCATTAGAGGAAAGTCAGAAGAAGAGAGTGTGATCTGATTGAGCCAGAATAAAATCATGGCCCACGACCACCTTTGTGAACTTGTCAAACAGAGCCTTGGGAACTGCTTTAAAGAATAGTGAGACTTTCGCAACCTGCATGCCCGCCCTCTGAAGAAAGTGGAGTCCAAGTCAGGAGGGAGAGACATGTCCACCTCTTTTGTAAGCAATCTATTTAAGAATGCACTTAATCCAGATTCACCACAAGGAATAACATGACTCAAATAGTGTTTGACTTGGTCACTGAAACAAATATATCATCATAGTCAACTTCATTGATCTGTGAATAACCTTTGACGATCAATCGTGTCTTGTTGTGTCCGAAAGATCCATCTGAGTTGAACTTGGTGCTGAAAATTCATCAACACCACACAACTTTCTTACCTTTGAAAAATCAACTCACATTGAATCCGTCGGAGGGCATTTATCTCCTCCATTACTGTCGTTTTCCAAGCTGGATCAACAGGAGCAACCTCAATTATAGCTAGGATCTGATGGTTCATTGGGGCACTAGCAAATGCTCGTAGGTCAATGATAAACTGCGAAAAGAGACATATGAGAGAGCATGTCTAATTGTGTACTTTACTCCTTCATTCAGAGGAGGGGTCATGTTGGGGATGTCGCCCGAAGTGGAGTCAAGGTCCTATAAGGAGGTAGCTAGGTTGTCATATTGGTTCGTTGTTCACGAACAGCTCACATTCGGCTCGTTAAGTAGCTCGTGTTTGGCTCAATCGTTAAGCCTAACGAGTTGAACACGAACAAAATTTTAAGCTCGAAATGTAAACAAGTCGAGCACAAACAAAAGTTTGTTCATTTGTTTTTGGCTCAAATTGGCTCGAATATATATATGTGTTATATACACACATACATACATATATATATGTATATATACACACATACATATATATATGTATATATACACACATACATACATATATATATGTATGTATGTATGTATGTGTGTATGTATGTGTGTGTATATATATATACACATATATACATACATATATACACACACATACATACACACATACATACATGCATACATATATGTATGTATGTGTGTGTATATATATATATATATGTGTG
>NW_018164502.1:673470-734067 GCF_001263595.1 Phalaenopsis equestris | reverse complement strand
ATATATATATACACATACATACATACATATATATACTCATAAAATTAAATATTATAAATTATAATTAATTAATTTCTATTAAAGCAGTGTTTTAAAAAAATTATTATTTTAATTTTATTTCATAAATTAATTATTATAATAATTTTATATTCTAACGAGTCAATTTCGAGCCGAACACAAACACACTTTTCATGAGTCATTTTGAACACCAGCCAATTTCGAACACGAGCCCAGCCAGAGCTTGCTCAAGCTCGGTTCGTTTACAGTTTTAGAGATAACAGACTCCATAGTGGTAGCACTATGACGGGTGCGCCGAGTGTAGACATGGATAGTGGAGAGATCATGCACTCAACATAATAGGGGCTCCTCAGTGAAAGGAACAATAGGAGGAACATCCATAGAAGTGGGATAAGGGACGGTTTAAAATTTCAAGCTCCCCCACTCGAGACCAAGTTTCAAAAATAGGGAGCATTCAAAAGAAACATCAGCACACACATAGATTTTGTTTGCGGTAGGATCAAAACACCGATACCCCTTTTAAATGGAATAGTACCGTAAGAAAATATAATTTATAGAATTGAGATCAAGTTTACTCTGAATGGGGCAGTGTTCTGAACAAAGGCTATGCACTAAAAAATCTTGAGATTTAATGTGGAGAAGACCCGATTGTAGGAAAGCATAACATCAAGATGGTTAACGGGGTTCGACACTCGTGAATTTTATGGGAGTTTAGAGAAGACTATATTTATGAGGTAGGTCGTAGTTAGAATGACATCGTTCCAAAACCGTTTTGAGACATTGGATTGAAATATAATAGAGCAAGCAACATCAAGGGGGTGACGATTTTCTCTCGGCGACCCCAATTTGTTGAGGGGTGTCCACACACGATTTATAGCAGAGGATGTCCTTCCTCACCAAGAATCCAAAATAGAGTTGAAAAATTCATGATCAATGTCGATCCGAAGTCCCTTAATTGGAATTTTAAATTGAGTTAAAATGAATGTGCAAAAGTTTTGGAATGTGACAACAGCATCTGATTTATGTTTTAAAATGAAGACTCATGTCATCTGAGTATTCATCAATCAAAATCAAGAACTATCGTTTATTGGAGTAGCTAGGAGTGCAAGAGAGTCCACATATGTCACTATGAATAAGAGAGAAACGAGCAAAAGGCGTGTAAATGTGGGGTGGGTAATGAACCCAATAATACTTGGCTAACTGACATGTCTCGCAATTAAAAGTAGAAACACTTTATTATAAAACACTAAAGGAAACAAACTTTTTAAGTACTGAAAACTAAGATGACAAAAACGACAATGCAACATGTGGGATATTCAATGATTCGAGATAAACTACAACTCCTAAGTGAAGTGCCCTCACTCTCAGTGCTCTTATTATTCAAGTAATAGAGTCCAACTAAACTCTTAGCAATTTCAATTGTCCTCCCAAAACGACGATCCTGAAAAACACAACTATTAGAAGAGAAATTAGCAATGCAATCAATATTATTCGCCAATTTGCTGACAAATAACAAGTTAAATTGAACCAAAGGAACATGTAAAACGGACTCCAGAGAATCAGTTTTTAACACAACCGACCATTTGCCAGCAATGAAACTACAGGAGTCATCGACAATTTTGCGAGTATCTTTCCGAGAGCACAAATGATAAGTTGAGAAAGCTTGTGAGCATCCAGTTATGTGATCCACGACACCTGAATTAATAATCAACGAACTAGAAGAAGAAAGAAAAGTAAGAGTCATAGGAAGATTACCTTGTCGAACAGAGGAGGTCGACGAACTCGCATAGAATTGATTTGCTCCAAGTAGCTTCATCAATTGCTTAATCTAATTTTTCGAGAATTTGGAGGAATATAGGTTATTTCGGGTATGAGTCAGTTGAATCGTAATAGACTTGGATGTTGTTGTGAGACCCTTGGTAGCAAAGGATTTGACGAAAAGTTTATATGTCAATTTACCATGAAGTTTTCAACACTTGTCTCGAGTGTGGCTAGGTTTGTGACAGTAATGACATGTGTTGTGTCCGACTCGCGGTGGCATGGACAAGGGCTGAGTGCTATTCAAGATCAAGGTGGACAATTCAGCTGAAGGAGTATGTGTCAAGCATGACAAATCTTCGGGTCTCTTTTCGGTGAATCTCGGTGAAAAAACGCGAGCGTAGGGAAGAGAGTTTCGACCAAGAATACGGTCCCGGACTTCGTTAAGGTTTATGTTAAGGCCAATCAGAAATTGGAACAAGCGATCATTTTCTACAATCTTCTAAAAGAGAGAAAGATCGATTATCTAGAGAGAAAGATCGGTCAGATAATCTCAAGTGTAGTCATAGTACAGGTCGCATTCCATTCATAGTACAGCAAGGTCCTTATAGTACCAGGTCAAGATTCTTGAAACAGTTTTGCCTCCCGGATTTTCTTAAACACCGCATAAAGTTGGTCAGAGTTTCCTACATCTGAGTAGATATCATGAAGTGTTGTCCAGAGGGTACAAGCTACAGGGAGGAACATATATGGATGACCAATTGACGTTTCCATGTAGGATCAGCCATGACATGACCATGGAGTTCTCTATTTTCCAAGCTCCAATAAGTTGGGTCAGTCTTTAAAGGTTCACTGATCATAACTGTGAGTTGATCAAATTTTTCAGGTCTTTTGATGAACAAAGACACTGCTTGGGGCCATTGGAGAAAGTTGATGTTGTTTAGTTTATGAGTCGCGATCAAGAAGTTCATGTTTGTTTATGATCCTTCGATCTGTAGAGGTATTGAGGTCGGTGACGATCCTCTGTTGGACACATGGACAATGTCAATGGGAGGTTCAATGGTGGAGGAATTCTCCATAGTTCCAACAGAGCCATAAGTGATGTTGGGTTATCGAGACGTAGGAAAGGCTGGTAAGGATGTCCAACGGCTGAAAAAAAAACATCTAGAAGCAACAGCAAGATAGATCGTGCAGACAGGAGAAACAACCAGCAAACAACAAAGCAAGGAGGCCTCACAATAGAAAAAAAAGGTAATCCAATAGGAAGTCATGTAGGCAGGTCGGCTAGAGGAGCTACTGGGCTTAGCGATAGAAAGGAGCAACAGATAGATCTTTGTTGGCAGGAAGGATCTGCAGAAAGAACACGAGGTCGGCTGGAAGGATTAGCGGCTAAAGGTGGTTGCCTGCAGGATATAGAGAAGACCTGTAGGTGGTTGGCGACTAAGGTGGAACCACTAGGGTTAGAGCCATGCCATGGCTCTAATACCATTTTGAGTTTGTGACTAGAGCAGCATAAGTTTATTGATAGAAGACTGACTACTTAAACCCAAACACAACCACCACAATAAAGGAAAGAAATAAATAAAAAAGAAATAAAATAGGAAATACATGATGGAGTAATAAAGGCTAATAACAAGCAATAATAAGTAATGACAACTAGGGATTGCCGTTATAAAAGTAATAGTTTGTCATACTGTAATATTTTTCTCATTATTAAAGACATTCTTTTTATTTTACTCTTTTTATTCTTCTGAACTCTTGCTGATATATTGGGTAAAGATAGTAGTTCTTTTTAATTCTCTTCTAAAAAGTTCAACAAAATTTTCAAGAAGGCAACTTGAGTTTTGTGGAGGTTCTTGAACACGATTGCAGCATGTATATTGAAAATGGTCAAGTGACCCAAAACAAAAAAAAACAAAGAAAGAAACAGTGCATTAAACTATGAAGCATTGTGGTTAAACGACATACCTTAGTGTAATAAAAACATATTAAGACACAATACGAAAAACTTGCGACAAAAGAGGGATATTTATAATATGAAAACAAAATCACATTGTAGTAGCACTTACTACAAGCTGATCATGTGAAAAAAGAAGAGAAAATATTTAGAACACAAAAAATAATACATGGTAGTAGCAATTACTTGCTACAGAAGTGATACATTATGAAAACCCTTTTAGCCAAATTTCCAAATATATGTTATCTTAATAGATTTGATTACCTTCCTAAGGTAACTGAAAGTGTAAAAGGATGGACCGCTATCCTAAATGGCATGCTACATGCTCATTCAAAGTAGGTAGAACAAAAAAGCAATGACACACCTTTGGTTCTCCAGAATCTCTCAGCTTGTCTGCATGCTTGGCCACACTTTGCAGGAATAGCATGTGCTTGATGGTCTTTTCCAATAAAGCATCAATGCTACACTGCACACATTTTAATAATAATAAGGAACATAATTTGACACATAAAAAAGTTAAATTTAGATATTAATTCAACGTTTCAGTAAACAAAACTAAAATACCTTAGCCCCATTAGGCACAATTTCTCGTAATTCCTTGACACGGTCCATTATTAACTGGCGGTCTTTAGGCCTTGGTCTTGGGGTCTCTCCAGGCCTTGGCCGTTTCCGATTAACCTTGTTTATTTCATCAACCCTTTCAGCATGTGAATCATACAGTTTATCACTTTTCATGTTTTGCCCACTTTCAGCCCATAAGCAAATTTGAGATCTATAACAGCCTGACCGTTCAGTGTCATCCATACTATCACCTGATCTCACAGGAGTTGAAGCTGCTGTTTCTGCATTACTTGTCAACAATGAAGGAGAAATATAACCTTCATGTTTTTTTCCTGATGAAGCAGACCCATCATTACTAAGAGAACTGCAAAAGACTGATGAACCGCTAACTTTTGTTGTTGATGTCTTGTAAGATGTATTCTCATCAAAACACCTTTTGGCAGCTGGATTGATCTTTGAAACGACAGCATCCAACAACTGGTCGGTATTGGATTCTGAAAATATATCAGCACGAGATAAATCATTATTTAGAGAGTAAGCCATAGGGGGATGGTTCACTTTTGTATTGCAAGAAGTAACATCTACAGCCAATTGCTGGTCAGCAAAACCTCTATCCAAACTGCCATAAATACCCAACACATCAAATAGATCATCCCCTGAAGTAGCCAATGGAAGGAAAAGTGAAGATTTCTCATTTGGTAAAAGAAAGGGAGTAGAGTCAATCTCAATTCCTCGACTCTGCAAACTTTCATCGTTTTGAATGGGATTCAAATAACTGTTTGCACTCTCAGTCCCTAGACTAGCTCTAATGGTACTTGAACAGGGTCTGGATGAAAACCCATGGGGCGCTGGTAAATCATGTTTCTGGTTTAGATGGCGAGAACTTGGCATTCCTTGGCAGTTGTTGATGATGGAATCCTTTAAACCATGGCTCATTGGAATTCCTTCGTTTCCATTTGAGGTGTTAATACTCCGTGTCATGCCCTGAAGACTCTGGATATCTTCTTTAGTGCAAGCTGCAGCTGAAGTAAATTTTCCATAACCATTTGCGGACTCCGAGGTTGCAGAATTTGGATGAAGAGAATACATGTCAAGATCTCCAAACATGTTTTCTGCTGAGGCCTTAATACCAATAGCAGGTTCCTGATTTCTGCTACCACACACAAACGGGAAGTTCACTCCTTTGAAAGATGCATTGTCAGTAGTACAAGTCCCATTTGCTGCAGACAGAATATCCCTATGTGATATTACGTGAGCCCCCACCAGTCCATTTTCAAGCCTTTTATTGAGATGCAAGGCAGAGTTTCCAGTTGAATGAATCATAGGCCTGCACGACACAGCAACAGGGCGAAATGAACTACTCACAATTTTCTTGTTCAACAGCCGTTCTGCATCAATTTTGGAAAGATTTTCATGACACCCCGTGGATAAAGAAGAAGCCTGGCTCAATGATTTTGAAAATGAAGATATAGAAAGCTGACGGTTGCATCTCACAGATAAGGATCTATCTATATTGCTGCAATCATCTTGAAATTGGTAATCAGAAACTGCAGAGCTAAAGGATGAAGGTTGAAGACCGCTCCGATACAAATCCTCTTGAACGGAAACGTAAGACCCTGGTTCACATACCAACCGCATAAAAGAAGACTTTACATGATTTATAAACAGATTATTCTCCATAACCTGCAATAACGAAAAAAGTTATAGTTCCAGCTTTTGACAGAAACTTAGCTACAGCAGGTAGGATTCACAAAGCTGCAAAGCTTCAAGCAAGGGCATCATGCTGAAAAATACAAAAGATCATTTAAATCAGTAAGACTAAGCCTTTGTTCGATAATGGCATGCTTTGGCATACCGTAAAGCTTAAGTCTAAGTCACTGTAATGACCACACAATGAAGTGAAAGCACTACATATGATCCCTACCTCTAGAATCATATCGACATTGTGGATGATGCTACATTAAAAATAGTTACTTGTGTGAGAGCTTGTGAACCTCTTACGTAGAATGAAAGTGGAATCTTAAACATCTAGATGTTTTTTGGTGTGAATTAAAATTTCATCAGAAAATCTAAATTTAAGTATATGCTAAGAAAGAAGTAAACTTGGGATGGTTGACACCTTCGGAAGTTATATCAATAGGACAAAACCATAAGGATATTAGACTAAAGCAAAAAATATCTCGATAGGTGAGAGTTCAAGGTGCTATTATAGGTTCACATATAAAAAAGTGTATGGAACGACAAAGCCAGATTGACTTGAGTTTTAGGGATGGGGAAAAGTAATAGTGGGCGCACGAGTATATTTAAAAAGATAATACATACATTATAGTGACCAATAACTAAAGAATGCAAAACTAAAAGCACATATCATTCATAATTCAATGAATGCCTTGAAACTAACCTAAACACTCATCACCAAGATGAGGTTGTGCTTTAATATCAAGTAATGTCAAGATATATAACAAAAGAAATTCGGAAGCTTTGAAGAAGTTGAGAAAAATGGTCGAGGAATATGAAAAGGATATAAAAATGAGGAGGAGAAGCATAACCAAAGAAAATATAAAAGAATGCCAAGCATCATTTTCATTTCAAAAATCAAGTTCTCCATTACATGCCCTTTGAATCTTTATTAATAGATCCTAAAGTGATGTCTGAGTATTTGAGCTTTTGTTAATTCAACAAAAGAAATTAACGCCAAAAAAATTAAATAATGACTAAAAGAGACCTATAAAAATATATAATGATACCTCAACCAACATACTAAAACATGGCATACAATCCATATTTGTTATATTCATTTCCATTCCTCATAGAAAAAAAAATATGTAATAGCCATGGATACATTAAAATCTAGCTCCTCCACCATTATCTTGTAGAGGGAAACAAAGAAGATGATTGACCAATTATGCAATGCTGCAAAACGACTTACTTGTCGCTTTTTTCTTATAACCAAAGCTTAAAGTTTAGCAACCAGGCATAAAACAATTGCAATGACAATAAACATTGGTTAAATAAAGGATTGTTGAATTGGTCAAACTTCATTTGCAGTACATATTTAAGCAATGCAAATATTTTCATCATAGGAAAGTAATATCATGTAATAAGTGCTTCAAGAAACAAGCGTAGCACGTGTTTATTTTTTAGCAACTATGCTGAAGAATAGTTAAACGCAAGAAACCAAAAAAGATAAGGAATGTTCACGTGATGGATGATATGATTCTATGATTGCAAAGAATATAATAAACACATACCCTCAGGATAGAACCAAATTGTACAACACCATGTGGAAGCAGAGGTATGATAACAATTGTCTACCAAGAAAATCAATAACATGAATCAGCATAATGGATAATTCAATAGAAGAAAAACGATATGAAAGTAAGCGTCATCACCTGAATCCCTGACAAAAATTGGTTTCTCAACTCCGACGAATGCTGCAAGATATAACAAAATATATTAATGTTTTTCATTTAATGTAATCTTATTTCCAATGGAGGATATGCATAACTATTGAACATATAGTTTTAATTCAACTTTTTTCCATCCTAAACATGCAACTTCATGAATAACAGAACCAGGAGTCGAAAAGATCTAATAAATTTTACAACAAACAGATAAAATGCCAAGCTAATATTACAAAAATTAGATGCATGAGGTACCAGACATAACAAGTCATATAAAGTAGCAAACAACGTGTTTGACAACCAAGAAAACCTGTTATTTTACAAAAATGTCTCCTTTGTCACCTTTGCAGTAATATTTGAAGCCAACCCTTCATAAAATTATAAAATACAAATGATGTCTTTAGAGAACTTTGTAAAACAAAGCCATACCGAGTAAATGGGTTCCCTGCCAATAGCAACATCTCTGAGAATCCATTTATGATTTCCTATTGAAGCAGCTTGTCCGACTATCCTGAAACATAACGCTGCATTATAGACGAGCTCAAAATGAAAAAAAAAAATGACAGACTAATTCATCACGAAGCTTTCCGTACACAAGTAATAAAGTTAAACAATACGGCAGCTGCTTAGAACTTTTCCAAATGAAGGGGTAAGAAGAAAACTTTACACACCCATCTCCTATAGCATGAACCTGCGGTACCATGGACTTGCTAACCAGCTCATCTATGGTGCCCTCTCCTTGTCTTTGAAATTCACCAGACAAATTAACATGAAAACTCACGTCATCGCACCCTGAAAGTTGTGTTTTCCCACACCAATATCCATCTTCCCAGACCAAATGCCTGCAAAAAGCCCAACCAAGAAAAACAATAAGCAAAGCCCCAAGCTTGACCTCTAAGTCTTCACATAGCAAGCATTGTTAACCACACTTCACAAGAAAAAAGAAAAGAATCAAAGAAAATTCCAAACATACCGGATACTGTTCATTTAGTAAAATTGCTAAAGAAACAAATATAATAATAGCTGATAACCATAAAAAGGCACACACAAACTGGGAGCAATCATCAGAAATAGGGGTTGTCTAGTATCCTATTTTAGGTTCGATTTAATAGTGATTCAGCCAAAACACAGCCAAACAGATTTTATGGGGCTTTAAGGGGCTGTTTGACAACAAGATTTAATAAACCTTTATAGAACTAAAATTTGACAACAGTATCACAACACTCGTTATATTTTGCTAAAACCTTTACAAATGGTTCGGCTATTGTTTCAAAATTTAAGATTTGTAAAAAAGAAATACTGAAATGCATGATCCTATGAATTTCGATTTAACAAATCTTGAATTTAACCAAAAAGCAAAAACCGGATTTATCAAAAGAAAATGATTTAATATCCCAAAAATTTTGTTGGCAGGGTTTATTAGCCCTAAATCATACTAGTTTGATAAATCATAATACAGTATTATTATTCACATAATTAATTTAAAAACTTCTCTAGCACACACACAGATCTTGAATCTTCAAACAAATAAGCGAACATGTCATGCAGAATTCGATTAAGTGATTCATTTAAGAATTCCTCTAACACAAGCAAATCTTAAATCTTGAAACAAATGGCAAACATTTAATCAAGATTCAGCATGACTTAATAATTATCATATCAAACAGTTTTATGATTTATATCCACTCAAAATTTACTAATCAAATCCTACTTGTAGCCAAATAGCCTCCTAAAAATGAGACACTCCTCCAGAGGAAGCCCAACATTTTAAAAGCTCAAAATAAAGTTGCAACAAAAGATTCCAGACTTCCAGCAACCTCCGTATCACAATAAGCTAAGAGCCGACAAGAACGAAAAAAAAATGCAAAAAAAAAAAAAGGTATACGAACATCCGACAAAACCTAGCTCCAAGAGATACCTTAACATCATACCGGACGAAAAATAAATTATATCAGGACAGCAGAAGAAAAACACTAATACTAGAGCCTTACGTCGGGACTGGCGATCCGATCGCCCTCCAGAAAACAGCATACGACCACCCAATCTCGACGCAGAGGCGTTGAAGCGCCTCTCTCAGATCAAACCCCATCAGTCTGCTCAAAAAAAAAAAAAAAAAAAAAAAAAAAGTTCTCCAAAGAACTCCGACAAGAACCCGTGCTCGTTATCGAAGAGACGGTAATCAAGCTTAATAAGATCAAAGATGCACCGTCCTTTCACGGCTCCATCCAGCCTAGCTACCCCGGCAAGACGCCCTCCCAGCCTGCATCGTCCTAAGCCCTCTCCCCCTCCTCTTTCCTTCCGGCTCCACACTCCCACAGCCCACCGCCGTTATTCGCCTCCAGCCAGCGCCCATATCAAGCAAACCAGAAACAACCAAACACGTCGCCGGAATAGCGAAAACCAGAGAAGAAAAAGGCAAAAAATCTACCCTTTACAATCTCTATAAAGCCCCCTGCTCCATTAACGCGTACAGAATCATGCCATTACCAAACTTCACAAACTCGCAGGAGAATATCTTCAAACTCTCTCCCTCTCCCTCTCCCTCTCTCGCTCACTCTGCTTCCAGTATCTACCGGTGGTCCAAATCCGCCATCGCTGCCTCCTAAATTCCCTCGGAGACTTCCTCAAGCGTTTCCCAAAGATTCACAATCGCGTTTCTCTTCGGATGTAGCGAAATTAACCGAATAGTTGGCGGGATTTTCGGGGGGCTGCCACTGGGCCTGTCGGCTTTATTAAAGGGTGGGGAGGTGTCGTAGCTCGGACTAGTGCGTGAGAAGCAAACTGTTAGCCCTTGATAGTTTGGATTAATTACGGTCATGGGATGGTAATATAAGCTGTTAAATATCGGGGGAAAGCGACCATTTATTACTTCCAATTGGGGCATCTTATGATGGTGGGGGGGGTGTGTGGTTCGTGGTCGTGGCAGGGATTGTCTTCTACTTTTTGGTTTAAATAAAATTTTCAAGGAAATTTATGAGGTTGGATTTTAAATGAATCAAGGCTATAATCACTTGAGTAATGGTACAAAATTCAACTCTGTCAGAAAGTATTTAGTGGAATTTACATGCATACCACACAATCCGTTGTATTTACATTTTAACCCCAAAATTTTCATATTTATATTTCACTTTTTAAAATTATGTGATAGTTATATTTTTTTTAATGATATAAAAAATTAGAATGTGATGCATGTAAATATTAAATTTTAATAATTTTTTTATAGTTTATTTGAGTGACACTCACTCTCTTGAAATGGGGACTGAATTGAAACCTACTGGAGAAGGCTAACGGGAGCTCCAGGGTTTTAAAGATTCTTGAGCTTAGCCGCTATCAAACCACCGTTGTTGGACCCCTGTGGCCTTGCTACCACCGAAGTCTTTGCCATCATCGGGTAACCAGTGCCATTAGCAAAGCACCACTACTTAATCATTGTCGCCGTCAACTGACCACCACTGCCCAGCTACCGTCGAACCGTTATTGTCTTATCGTCACCATTAGACCATCAATGTTTGGCCACCACCATCACAGCCAGACCACCATAGCCTGATGACACTATTGCTGTCATCGCCACCACAATCATCGGACCACCGCCACCATACCATCTTTTCCCATGCATTATTCTCATGATGAACCGCCGACATCGTGCCAACACCTCAATGATGCACCATTGTCGCTAAGCTATCACCACCGTCATTGTTCCACCATTATCGGACTATGTCATCAAACCACCAACAGCTAACCGAACCAAGCCACCATCATCAAGCTGTCAAATCCAAACCAACACCACTATGCGAACCATCATCATCGAGATGTCATTGTCACTGGATTATCAACGCCTAACTGACGTCGTGTCACTATCACCTCCAATCTGCAATCATTAGCCACTTTTGTTGGGTTGCCACAGACATAAGACCATTGTCACATGATCGATATTGAGCCACTGTTGTCATTGTCAGACACCATAATTGGGTCATCGGTAGGCCATCATTACTAGAACACTACTATCTTTGTCAGATTATCATCTGTCGACTGTCATTATGTTAGATCACTAACGCTTGATAGCCACTACTATTGTGGTACACCATTGCCATCATCAAATCACCATATCTCGCTCATTGTTATGTAAAATCATCATCTCTCCGCTACAGTATGTTGGGTAGCCTGTTGGGTCCCCGCCACTGTGGCGGTACACTATTGTTGTCGTCTGATCATCATATCAATTTCGACCATCACGATCGTTGTGATCGCATACCATCATTGTTAAATTATCATCATCATATCATTATCATCGAGTTATCACTAATATTATTGTTGGATCATTCTTGTCGAACAGTTATTACCATCGATGACAATGAATTTAGATTCACCATCACACAACCTCTGTTGTACGTTTTCCATCATTGTAGCTAGTTCGCTATCACTTCCCAATTATTTTTTGTCTCTAATGAAAGTCAAATTATGGTTTCCCCTCTCTACCAGTCTTCTTTTATTTGTGTGTTGATTAAATTTTCGTACAATGCTATGACACTCATATATCTATCATTATGAATTCTTCGACGCACAACAAGGATAAAGTATATTATATAAATTTACAAAATTGTATAAGATTTATTAGAATAATAAAAAAAATTGACTTAATGAAAAGAATTTGAATGAATGGATTCAATGATTTAAAGTAATATAACATAAATATACAAACTGGCCTCGTAATACACAACGCAGCACTAATGAACAAGCTTTGGCCTCACTTGGGAATGTGTGGTTAAGAAAGAATAGTTGCTCCGAAGGTGTTAAATTCTGATTCACTCAATTGTTATGGTCGTTCGTAATAGAGAATTTTCATCGAAGTGTGAGTAAATTGAAAAGAATGGCCAGAGCTTTTTTTAAAGAAGTGACAAGTACTTTGATCAACATACTCATAACTTATTCTTCGGCTGATTCTCGGTCTATCTTTATGTATTATGTAATTCTTTCATTTCTTCTACAAATTTTAGTTATCTAACTCGAATCCCCTCACATTTGAGCTGTTGGTGTGCCTTAAATTTTGTTTGGGAAAGCTTGTTTACTCACAGCATTTATTTAAATTAAGTTTAAGGAGTGATTCTTTGGAAAGCATATTTAAAAGTCGAATTGGAAAGGGAGCCTTTAAAAGCTAAGGTGGAAAAATTAAAGATGTCTAAATGAAATCTCAACTGTTGATATCCCCTATCAAAATGTATTTTCATTAATAAAGTAGGATACTTAAAATAAATTTTATCACAAGGCTTTTGATTACACAAATAAAAGCAATTATGTTGGAATCATCTTGAATCATGTTTTGAGCCAATCACTATGACTCACAAATTAATTAAAAAGCATAGCAATTTAGAATTGATTTTTTATAAGTTAAACTCGATTTTAGGAACAAAAAAATAAATTAGCATATTACAACTATATTCTCAAATATTCTAAGTAATCATTACATGTTTGATATATATTCGAGACAACCCGACGACTTGGTCAGACTAAAATGATGAGTTATGTACTCAACTAGATCAAAATAGAATTGTGAATTCTCCAGTAATAATATGAAATTGCAAAGATTTTGACAAAATTAATAGAAATTTACCAAAACGATTAAAGTTTTTTTTTCCAACTGCAGGTCTCTCATGTTCAACTGCTCACTCAGCTTATAGATTCATTTGTCAGGGTCACTCGTAAGAGCCATTCACTTAGCCTATAGGCCCAATTGTTTTGTCTACAGATCTACTCATCACGTTCACTTAATAGGACTATCCAATTAACTTGTAGAGCCACACATCTGGAACACTTTCTAAACCTTTAGATCCAATTATGAGGATCAAACCTTATGAACCATTTACCTAGCAAGCTTATAAAGCTACTTATCATTTATTAGGGTTGTTTGTCCAACCTATAAGAACATTAGCCTAAGCCGCTTACCTACTTTATAGATTCACTCGTAAGACTCACTCATTAAAGTCACTGCCCAACTTGTAAGTTGATCATTATATGTTCACCTGCTATTACCACGCATCTAGCCTGTAAGACCATTAATTAAGGTCGTTCAATAGAGTCACTTGTCCAACTTATAGGGTCATTTTTCTAGCTTGCAAAGTTTCTCAATCAGGATACATGTTCATTCATCATGATTGCTCACCTAACTTGCATATCCACTTGTTAGAGTCACATGCCTCTTAGTAAGTGCCACTCATCCGAGAATACTAATAATCAATACTTCTCAAAACTATCTTACACCTCTGAAGACTGGTGACCTTATCCACACCATCGATAAATTTTTATACTTCACTCACTGAAAGTACTATCAAGATGCACTTATCAATATCACGAGTATGTTGTCCATATGTCACTACAGAAATAAAAGCATTCACAAATATATTTTTTTTCATATTTTTTCAAGCTACTTATCCACCTACGTATTCTCGTCTCAACAATTATTACTAGATTACTTTCATCCCTATGAACAAATTCGGAGTAGTAAATATTTTATATGACGTAAGCGTGTTCACTTCATCATCCAATGAGAAATCTATTTTACATTCCCAAAATAGAAATTCACTTCAAACATGAACATAATTTTTGAAGTGATTTTTCATTTTGGGAATGGAAATTAGATTTTACATTAGATGATGAAGTGAACACTCATATGTCATATAAAACATTTCATTCTCAGAATTTGTTCATAGGTGTGAGAATAATCTAGTTAAAAGTTGTAGAGACAAGGAAGTTTAGGTTTATAATTGAATTTTCACTTGGAGACAAAATATGACAAAAATATAATTGTGTGAGGGCTAGTGTAACTACAGTGATATTAGTAGGAGTCGTCTTAATAGATTGTGAATAAATGTTCGATGGATTAATGATTTTCGATAAAACTGACATTACTAAAATGTTAAATGATCCTTCCTGTAGTAGATCTAATGTTGAAGTTGTGACAAAAGGTGATCTAATATGGCAATAATCAACACAATTTAGTAGGAGTAATGTTTTATTTGGGTTGCCGAAGATTGATAATCCGTCTCAAGTATTTTTGAGTTTTTGGATCTAATATTGTTTGTCGCCATAACTATACTAAACCTTGCACAAGCATGTTTTCTTTTGCATTTTAGTACAGGCATTATCGTCTCCGCAAACTCCATACGTGATTGACTGCACACCTGAAAATATGTTCTTAGAAGAAAATATTTCATATAATGTGAGAGTTTTCACTGTATCTGAAAATATGTTCTTAAAAGAAAATATTTCATATAATGTGAGAGTTTTCACTGTATATGAAAATATGTTCTTAAAGAAAATATTTCATATAATGTGAGAGTTTTCACTATATATGAAAATATGTTCTAAGAAGGAAATATTTCATTTAATGTGAGAGTTTGCACTTCATCCTCCAATATAAAGTCTAATTTTTATCGCCAAAATACAAATTCACTTTGAAATCTAAGTTGTCAATTTCAAATTGGAAATTCACTTCAAAATCTAACTTTCACTACCAAAATGGGAATTACGACAATGTAAATTAGATTTTGATGTTAATTTCCATCTTGGATTAGACAAATTAGATTTCAAAGTTAATTTTCATTGTGACAATGAAAATTAGACTTCGCAAAAGAGTAAACAATGAATACTCTTTACATTATATGAAATATCTTCTTTTAAGAAGATATTTGGAGTACAATCAATCACACAATGGACTACGAGAATGAGAATACTTAGTTTTATGATTGGTTTTACAGATGAAAACAAAATACAAAGCAAATATGCCTATAAAACCAATCATAAAACTATTTAATATGAAACCAAAGTTGCAGACAATATTAAGAAAAGACATCTAAAATTCTAAATAAATGGTAGAAATATTTTTTTTAATACAAAACAATAATTATCGCAAAAAGTTGATTGATTTTAATTTTGACTTGGATTTATTTAGAGTTGATAACAATTAAGCTTAAAATTAGAACATTACAGCCTACTGAGGCTGGTAGGGCAATCAAATATCGATAATTAGCGAACATTTATCCATATTTATCTCTAATATTGTTTGTCACCATAGCTACACCAACTCTTTGATGAGTATATTTTTTTCACATTTTCTCTAGAAATGTAAAGCCAATGATCCACCAATGTATTCTTGTCTCAACAATGTCTCTTACAAGAATACTTTCACACTCTAAATAATTTCTGAGAAGGAAGAGTTATAAATGATGTAAGAGTTTTCATTTCTTCCTCCAATGAGAAATCAATTTTATTGTCAAAATGAAAATTATATTTCCATTTCAGGAAGAAATAAAAACTCTTACATCATTTGAAATACTTCATTCTCAAATCTATTTAAAAATATATAAGTAATCTAGTTAAAAGTTGCAGATACGGGGTTGCTTGGTTTTGTCATTGGCTTTTCACTTGGAGATAAAATATGAAATAACTATATCTGTAAGATGGCAGGTGTAGTTACAGTGTCATACACTATTAGAGGGAGACGTCTTAATCAATTATGAGTCAATATTCGACTGTTTAATGATTTTTTTACGGAACTAATATTACAAAGATGTTAAATGATTCGACTTCAAGCTGAGATAATGTTGGTTCCAAATAAATTTTATCCAAAATTTTGGCTCGTAACTCGACGTGTTTATTTTAATTCGAGTTTCATGTGCAAGTCAAACTTAGAATCAATTTCCGAGCGATTATAGTTCTTTTGAACTAAATCATATTCTGAATTTGGCTCATACCTCAGGATTTGAAAATTCCAAACTTGAAGGATTTATTAAAACCCATTCAAACTAAATCCTATTTTTTAACTGAACATCCCCTTAATTTGAATGCCAACATTTTGTGTTATAGAATATTGCAGGTCTCACCACCATCTTATAAAACTTTCCTTTAAGTTTAAGTAGTATTTTCTATCACACAATAGGGCGGACGCATTCCTCCAATTCAACCAATCAAATTGAAATCTACTAATCACATCCCCACTCTATATCATCTAAATTTTGAACGAGCGACCCGAGATATCTAAAACGTTCATACCTTTTAATGATTTGATCACCCTTAATTACAACTCTGCCACTAGAGCTACTACTACTAAAATTACATTTTATGTATGTTGTTCAAGATGTACTCAAATGAAGGTCTTTAACCTCCAAAATCGACCTCCATAATTATGTTTTGGGGTGATTACATACATAACACATAAAACATTGCTATTTACGAATCAAGCACCCCCTTTCAACCATTTTTCAAATTCTCACTAAAATATCAAAGGTCATGATAAAAATCCAACCCATATTTTTAATTTTTATGAAATTCATAGTGGTTTGATCGTGATATAGACCTCCATAATTCAATTTTTTTCTTGAAACATTTCCCTAGTCTTATCCACAAGAAGTATATCACGGGCGAAAAACATACGTAAATTCTTTTGTAAATTTCTAATAAGAGCATCCATAACTAAAGCAAAAATGTATGGGCTTAAATCCTATCCCTGATGTAATCCAAAATTAATAGGAAAATATTTAGTCATAGTTACTAAACCCTAAACCAAATTTTCTAAAAATAATTGAAAATTAAAAAAGTAAATGAAGAGGAGTTACCTTCCTTGATAGTTGTGGGCAGGAGAGAAGCAGAAGGAGGAAGAAAATGGGAGTTTTAGGTCACTGTAAGTCGTGACCCCGTCATTGCATTCCCAGCTAGCTTCTAACGACTATATCGCGAGGGTGGTTCGGCAATGAAGGCGATGGTTTTGGACGAAACAGAGTGGGGGTGAGGGGACATGCGAGGGTTTCGGGGAGAGGAGAGGGGTTCTGGGGGGAGATGACAGGGCATCGGGTAGAAAGGAGCGAGGGGAGGGAATTAGAAAAGGAGGGGGAGGGTCGCAATTTGGGCGGTATAATGGATTATTTCTGACTGCTTATACATAACTTCAAATCCGTTGTTCTTAATATTATTATCGACGACAATTTCTGTTGTTTATTATAAAAACGTATCAGTTATACCCTGCTAGATGGCGGTTCGAAGATAACCAACGACAAATGGTTGTCGATTAATATACGTTTTTAACTATATCAGTAATAATAAAAACTGAAGGCAACATATGGTTGTTAATAGGCGACGAAAATTCTGTAGTTATGCGGTCAAACATAAACCGTCTCTAGACTATCGATAATTTACATTATTACCGACGGATAAAACTGTCGCTTATCAAAAAAAATGCACTTGTTAGCACGCTGCCAAATGCCAGGTTCATGGATATCCGATGTAATATGGTCGTTAGTTAATATTTGTTTTTAAGCGGCAGGGCGTCAGTAATGATTAAAACCGTCGAAAAAAAAATTTACTGTTTATAAGCAACGGCATGTGTTAAGCCGTCGCAAATAACCCAAATCAGAAACCGTCTCAACACCGTTGGAAAATGGAGCATTTTTGCGACGCCAGTATTGACCATCGATTTTAGCACATTTTCTTGTAGTGTGTGTTTAATTATCCAATCATGTATTATTATTTCTTGGGTCCAAATGGCATCCAAATTTTATAAATACAACGTCAAAAAACCATTCAAGAGGGATTTTCTTATCACATAACTCTATTATGTGAAATTCTAGAGACATGGGGTTCCTCTCACCATTCTTTCTCACTACTTTTTGCTCTCCACGTACCTTGTTGGCCATAAGTAGGATCATGATATCTCCATGGATTGATCTGAATCCAACAATGGCTTGACTTTGATCAAGATAAAATCTATAATATTTAAACTGTCTTTGGAAAGATTAAAATACATTAATTAATAAAAAAATATTTCAATTATATCAAAATCAATTCTTTGGCTATAGAATATTCTGAGTGGATCTTGCTCGGTTTGCTTATCAACTCTATTTGTAAATGTTTATTTCATCAAATAACAAATTGGCATGATTATTGTTCTCATAAGTGATTAAGATATCTAATTGGCTGAACTAAATAATGTATCCATGAAGGTTCACTGGACATTGAACCTTGTTAGAATGTTGGGGCATTTATATGCATGTCACACAATTCTTAGTTATTTAGATTTCTCACCCCTTATTTTTTTTTCATATTTACGCACGTAGACTTTAATTCTTAATATCACATAAGAAATAACAATATTATCAATTTTTAAAAGTGAAATATACTTTTTATGTATATATTTAAAGCACCAAATTGTTATATATGCAAATATGAAAGTTTAGGTATGATAGATGTGAATAAATAAGAATTGTGTGCAACATATGTAAATTTTGCTTATCTTTTATACCTTTTTTTTCTCCATGTTCTACCTCTAAAGTTAAAAAAAAAACATTAGAATGCTATAAGTTTTAAATTTATATATTTATTAAAAATGTAAAATGAATGTAATGTAAAAATAATGTATTATATTTGTAATATTTTGGAGCTGTTTGGTTTGGTGTAAAATAAATATAGGTTTTATATTTTCTTGTTTGTTTAAAACTACAATGAAAACAATGCAAAATACAATTTGACAATGGGCAAGCGGGGCAACTGACAGACAGTTGGCGGCAGGTAGGTGAGCGGGTGGTGGCGGCGGCCGTCGATGGGGCAATAGTAGCGGGTAACTATAGCAGCAAATGACAACGTACAACAACTCGATTGGTTTACAAGAGGCGATGGCGATGGCCAGCTCGCCATACACACTTTACATAAATTGTATTTGGAACTCACTCAAATCCAATAAATTCCAAAAAAGTTAAAAATAAAATAAGGAATAAATTCCAAATGCATTACTATTTTACACTACATTTGAAATTTCAACCATAAGGCAATAATTTCTAGAACCACTCCAAAAGAAATGCATTGCACTCATTTGGCAGCCCCCCATGATCTGAATGTGATCACACTAATAAATAAATAAATAAAAATATATTCCACTTCATAAATAAGGAATTGATAATTTTATGAAGGGGAGATCTAGATTTACATACATATCACTTAATTCCTACGATTTATATATCTAACATATACAATGTAATTTTTTTAATATATGTTATTTTACTTATGTATGAAAATAAGTATTTTTTATTTCAAAAGTTAAAATCATTTTATATTTTATGTGATATGAATATATAAAAAAAATCAAGTGTTAGCTCTATGTAAATGCCTCCTTTATAAAGTTCAGCTGGCCTTTTCTTTAGCAAGTGCTCGTTAGAGAACATTTTGTGTTAACTAAATAGTATAAAAAATACAAAAATATGTTGAAATAAAGTAACCAAACATATGTATTTGTACGATATTTATAACTGTTAAAGTGGTTTCATATGATTTGACACTTTACCTGTCTCGTAAACAATCTTCGCCACCAAGCACCACATGAGGCCCATTCCCCTTCGACTCTAAAAAGGGGCTCGCACATGGCAGGTGTTTGTTTTTGTCATTCAAATCTTTCCTTCATTGCTTAAAAACTAATCATTGCTTGTAGTTTTAGTGATGTTTTGCCCAATAGAAGGCCAACTTCAGCGGTTTTGTTTTGTTTGCATGCCACAATATTGTGTCCACAACTCTGATGAAAAATGATAATATTGATTTTGATTGTTAAAGTTTGGATTGTGGTTTATGTCACTTAATAACTTTTTCAGCTTGATGGCCATCAAAATATTAGCCTGAGATGTGTTTAAGGTATGTAATTTTTTTTAGTAGGGATCACGTTATTGTTGAGGTAGTTAATGAGAGAGAAAGTAAGATCACTTTGCAACTCATATTTACTTATTGAATGGTTTGGGTTGCACTAAGGGTTTAAAATTGAACTAGACATTTCAATTATTATTATTTTAATATATTGTAAATGAAAAAATAATGATACAATAATTCGATTTTGACATATTTAGTACACAGAACTTTAATTTAGAACACTTACTTTTTGAATATTTTGTGTAATTCTAGTTCAAAACTTTGGGATGTGATATCAAAATTATTGCATCTATTTTATTCTAAATCTTTTGTTTCTAATCATATGATCACAACTAAGAAAATAATCAATATTAAAAACAATCATTTTTTAAAAAAAATCGAATCAATTCATTTGATTTTGGCATGGATCAAATCAATCAATTAACTGATTCAAATTATAATTTTGAGACAAAGTGGTTTTTGACATGGATCAAATCAACCATAGATTTTATTTAGAGTTAAGAAAGTTAAACCAATCAGTTGGGTTCATTTTTAAAACCGCCTTCATAAGTATTCTTGAATTGTATCAAATTTTATTTGAATTGCTTTAAATGAATGTTAATAGCATCATTAATGGTAATCTATACACCTACATGGTGAATAAAACCAGCATACGAGCCAATCATATTGTGTATCAATAATGAGCAGTACAATCCCATGTGAGTATTTCCTTAAAAAAAATCTCATATTAGCTTAGAAATTTGTCCTACAACTTTGCAGACCTTTAAGAAGCATTTTTATAAGTGACGATTAGGAGTTTCTCTTTTATTTCATTAAATCTTAAAAAGATGGAAAACATCATTGATAATTTGATGATTAATCATTAAATACTTAATAAAAAGCTTTGCATTGTCAATGAAATATGGGTTGTTATACTGGAGAAAGAGTAGAGCAAAATGTACGCATAAATCATTAAGAAGGAAAGTAAAATGTGAGAGAGGAGCTTATCAAATGTTTGTTGAATATGCATGATAGCCATATAATAGTCAATATGCCCATACAGATTAGATTAGTCATCATATGCATAAATAACAAATAACTTGAATAAAATTTGATGAAGTGCTAAAGGATAGCTTTAATAGCTGAAGAATCATAAAAATTATGATTAAAATGAATTTGAATTCTATCACATAAGAGAAATTCCTCTTAAACTAAGCATTATAGCTTTTTTCAAAGGATATCTTGAGTGGTGTGAAAGATATGCGATGGATCAGCTCTGCTATGACTGCTGAAAGGATTATCGATTGATCTGAAAACATAGGAAAGATGTGTTGAACTAACAATATAAGGGATGTTTAGTTATTTTATGGCAGAGAATAAATTTTAGCATGATAGTGAGAGTGTCTTCATTGCCCTAATTTTTTGTTATTATTGGGAGAGGCAAACTTCAATGTGCTAAATGAGAATTTTTTCACACAACCTCACATAAAAGCTAATGGATTTGAGCTCACTATCAAAATTTAATAAACCTTACGGGCATTAGTTTATTAGATTGTGATATTTAAGTATGAAGGATCAACTACTTAAAAGTGAGTGTCATATTGGGAGGCTACATTATACATTTTGTTTATTGAGCAATGGAGTGATATTTATAAAATCTCTTATGGTAGGATTTCCTCTCTCAATTTATTATAGCTATTTCATTTTATATGGTATTAAGATGAGAATTTTTAATCCTAAAATTATTTAAATATCCTCATATAATGATAACACCTGCTCATCATAAGCACATGAGGTTTTATATACAAAATGAATACCTAAATAGTTCGAACAATAATAAAGTCTCTTAGTATTAAATTTGATAAATACACCATATTCCTCCCCGTAATATATTATTTAATGTATTAGTGTTGCAAGATGATCCAACACACACACACAAAAAAAAATAGCAGTAGGAGAACAAAATTATTACTTGAAAAACTCTGAAAGGGAAAAAAATCATAAGCCTTAACCTACTCAAAGTAATCCACTATATGTTTTTAAGTATTTGTGATAGGGAGAACATGTTATAATTTCACACTGAAATTTACATATTTTTTTATATAGCTAAAAAAATACAGGTGTTAAGAAATTCAACAATAATCGTAGCCTGACTATAACGGTTGCAAGCAGTGGTTGTTGATGATAGGTGGTCGACGACGGTAGTTGATGACAACGACCAATGGTTGACGGTGACCCGTCAGCCACAGAGACAAATGGTTACTCGATGGGTCTTCTATAGAGAATAAGCTATGAAGTTTCACCCAACCTTCTCTTTTTCTCCCCACACTCAAGTTGGGGCGAAAACAAGTCGAGCTTAAGTGAGCCTACAATTTTTTTAGGTTTGACTCAGTTTGAGTTTTTTATTATTAGTCTGTTCGTGTTTGGCTCGATTCAAACTCGTTTGTTCAAATTAAACTTTTGTTCAACTCAAAATAATAATTTATTTAAATTTAATAAATCAAATATAATAAATAAATTATAAAATTAATTTGTATTTTAAAATTCTGTAATAGTGATGTGGCAGAATCTGGCATGAAATTATTTCTCTAACTATTTTTACACATTAATCATAGAGTATATGTTAAATTTTTTTTCTTGAATCCATAAGGTTTGCTTAAATGGGCGAGAGGGAAAATGGGAACACCAGGGAATATGTGAAGATTTTATAAGCATTTTATCACAGACTAACTTATCTCAAGTCACTCATGTGGTTTTAACGTTCTTCCTTAACACTAAATCAGTCTAACCATCACAATGTTTGGACTTGTAAGCACAAAACAATCTTGAAAGAAAAATATAAAGAAGTATTGAAGAAAGAAACACTTTATTAAAAAAGAGTGATTACAACACTTGAATGCTTAGAAATCTTGGATAGTTCTTGGATGGTTTCAAATGAGGGAGGACTCCTATTCATAACAAATCTCCAAGTCTAAGGGAACTTTCTATATTACATTAAAATATATTAATTTCTAGATTGTTCTACATTATTCATTACATATACATGAATGTACATGATTCTAGAATTTTCTAAAATATTATAGAGTTCTCTTGAAGCTTTCTTCTTCTGCATATTTCTGAAATTATATAGAATCTTCTAAAATTTCTTGAAATATTCTCCTTCTAGTTTTTTTCTAGAATGTTGTGGAATCTTCTAGAGTTCATTTGATTGCTCTCTTCATTATGATCTTCTCTAGAATCTTTCATTCTCATGGTTAGCTTGCCAATTATTTTTGAAGATAGCTGAGTGTGACATTCTCCCCCATTTATACTTGTAATGCCCTCATTGCAGCTTCTACTAGATATTATCGAGTTTTTCTTTTTTCATCTGTCTTCATGTCTCATTTTCTTGTCTGCCTATTTTGCAGTTCTTCTTATAGTCTCACACAATGACACTCAAATCAACTTCCTTTTCCTGCTCACATACTTGACAAACTTAAATGTTATTGGGTTTTTCCCTTTATAACTAGTTGTATGGCGACGGGGTGCCATGCAGTAAGACTTCATGGTTGGCGACAAAGTCCTTCGCTCCAACCTAATATGATGATCTTTCTCTTTTCTTGATTGTATTTCTTTTGGTAATTATGGTGAAACAACTTTAAGTTCTTCAAGTATAGCCACCACAGAATTCGGCGACGAAGGGTTGCGGCAGTTTCAGGCATGCCGGCTATTCGCGAGAGAGGTTTTCACGGAATTCGACAAATAGCTGGCACGGTTCGGCGATGAAGGGTTGCGACAGTTTCAGGTGTCGCAGGAGCAGAAGCAGTTCAGCGTGGGAGTTAGGTTCCTGGGCGGACGGAGGGAGCGGCGAAGGAGCATAATTGGAAGGGCATAAACGGAAAAGGGAATTCACCCGGAAAAGGAAAGTCCGCAAAAAAAAAATTTTAACGCAAAGATATTCAGAAGATTTTCCAGGACTCAGGAAAGACAAGAAAAGGGAATCTGTTGTTGCACTCGGGAAAAGAAAGATTTATTTCTGGAAGGAAAGTAGAGGCAGAGCTTTACTGGAAGGAAAGCAGAAACAGTTTTTCTAAGAAGGAAATCATAGCTTTTCTGGAAGAAAAAATGAGCTTTTCTGGAAAGCGGAGGCGGAGCTTTTCTTGAAAGTTGAAGGAAAATGATTTCTGGGAAAGTTTAATTACGAAAAATTTAATTAAGAGAAAATTCTTTTTTTTAAACTTAATTAAGGGAAATACTTGATTAAGGAAACTTAATTAAGAGAATATTTCAATCCTTTTTCGGAAAAATTCTGTTGCTTTTCTGGGAAACTTAATTAAGGGAATGTTAGTTAAGGGATTATTTAAAAAAATTTGTGGTCCAACCCACATTGGTGCATAAGAAACTCCATGATGTATTTTCTCCTAAGGGGCTGGATATTCACTAATGTGAAGATTTGTTAGGCATATGTACTTTTCCTAAGGGGATGGATACTCGCCAAGGTGGAGATTTGTTGGGTATATGTATTTCTCTTAAGGGGTTGGATATTCGCCAAAGTGGAGAATTGTTAGGTATCACTCATATACCATAAATGGGATATATGCTGGAGCGGAGCGGAGCCTACGAGCGGAGTGGAGCAGAAGGATCTGTCCAACCGGGGGAGTTTCATTATGTGGGTTGGGGGTGAGGGGGCAACACCCCGCAGTTTAGTACAGGGGTAATTTAAACAATTTAGTACAGGGGTAATTTAAGTAATTACATATTGTACTATAGGGTTATATATATATCATGTTTGTAACCCTAGGTGAATTTATGAAACTCCGAGAGATGAATCTTGTATTATGTACTCTTTTCTAAATATTGAAAAGGAAGTCGCCGCTTTGCTCCTAATAACGTAGACATCTTTGCTGAACCTCGTAAATTTCTGTGTGCTCTTCTGGATTTGTGTCGATTCTATTTTTTTTCGCCCTAATTTCTCAACAAGGGTTAATTTCAACTAAAGAAGTAATGATAACTTACAAAAAAATTATAATTTTCAATATCCAATATTCATCGGTCCTAAATTTTCAATAAATTTTTTAAGTGATTAAATACAAGGCGCAGAAAATATTGCTATTTACAAATAAAAAAAGTGCTTTCATCCCATTTTAAAATTCTCGCTCAAATATCAAAGTTCATGATAAAACACCAACTTCTATTTTTCATTTTTATCAAATTCACATTGATTTGATCATGACATGTATGAATGTATCGGTTTTATAATTCAAAAAATCACCTAGATACATGATTGTAAATAACAATGTTCCTTGTGCTCTATATATATTTATCCCTAAATTCTTTAATATTACACAATACACTAAAAAAATTCCCTCAAAAATTATATAATTAATAACTAACTATTATATATGCTTTTAATTTAATAATCATATGAGAAAATTCAAATTTAATCACCCATAATTCTTCAATATTAGTCCTCGGCTCCTCGCTCCTCCGTACGTTCAGCAAGCAAAACAGAACAACAGCACAAGTGGCCGAACGCAACTTCCTCAAAGAGATGAAGAGCGCACCAAAGACGGGAAGAGCGCGATACACAGCGTTTGAATGCGCGGTCTTAAAAAGTGTTTGGTTTCTTTTAGAGCCGAGCGATTGAGGTGCAACCACCATCATTCCTAATGATGGAAAATGAAGGGCGAGATCGGAGCAGCACAGCAACAAAAAGAAAACTCTGTCATCAGATGAGGTTATGAAACTGGCAAAAGGTTGGACAAATCTTTGTGTAAATCTTGACCTTCAAGGCTACACCATGTAGTCCTCCCCCAGAATTCAAGTTATGTACATGGTGGACAATTATTTTGTCCCGCTCCAAATATATTTTTTTGTCTAATATTTAAAAAAAATAAATATTTAATATTTTTGCTCTTCCTAAAATAGAATGTTTACTTTAAGAGAGAGCGAATATTCCCATTGCTTTATTTTATTTTTTGGACCACTTGTATGAGATTTATTTTCAATACTTTGAAATGGGGTGATGTATTTGACCGTTCATTATTTTACATAAAGTAATAATTGATGCTCAACATTTGACCTCTTTTAGACTAAGATTTTTGTCTGATTCTCTTTATTTTGTGTTTATCGTTTTTTTCTTAAATAAAGTGGTGATGTGGATTTGCAAATTTAATATTTTACATGTATCTTTTTTTGTAAATTCATGAGCAAATGAAATTGAGTTTTTCTTTTTTTTTTCTTTTTTTTAATAATGAATGTGGAGAAAAGATGAGGCACGGCTATCTTATTTTATAACTAGAATGTGGAGAAAAGATGAGGCACGGCTATCTTATTCTATAACTAAATAAATGAAATTATATATATATATATATATATATATACACACATGGTTACACTACATAACCATGTATGAGAAGTATAGTGCACGTGAGGAATAGCCTATAATCTAACAAAATCTTAGAAGGATGTGCAACAGAGTGGCGGATATGGCTTTCAAAACGGCACGTTGTTCGCAAACAGCTCTTGTTCGGCTTGCTTTTAACTTGTTCGCTAAGTTGATGAGCCGAATACGAACAACACGAACAAATACTTGTTCGTTTGTGTTCGGCTCGTTTTGGCTCGAAATACTACTAATCAATTACACACACACACACACACACATATATATATATATACCTTTGATGAGTAGTATTTTTAAAAAGCTTAACTGACTACAAGGTATAAAGATTTATAATCACTTATAAGTTTAATTAAGAAAATAGAATAAAAAATAGAATAAAAATTATTAAACTAAAAATTATTAAACTAGATTCAAATGATTTTTTAATATAAACAATAATTTTTAAATCTTGCCTGAATTCTTAACATCTTATGACTACCTGATTAGGGTTCTCAAAATGACTGTTTGTTCGTGTGCAGCTCGTGTTCGGCTCGCTAAGCAAATAAGCCGAACAAGAACACACTTTTGAGCTCGGAATATAAATGAGTTGAACACGAGCTGAGTCTGGGCTCGCTCGTGTTCTGCTCGTTTACACTCACGATTATAAATTTATTATTTTCACATATATCTTCTTTATAAATTGACAATAATAATGAGGTTAGAATTTTAGTTAAAATTTCTTATTAAATTATATATGGCTCATTTTTTTTTTAATGAATGCTTTTAGTATTGAAATTGTTTGATGAGATTTATAAGCCATTAATTTTCTTAAATAAAACCGTGATAGTATGCTGCATCACTTGCAAAAAAGTCATTTTAAATCACATATTTATTCAACAATATGAATGATATTTTTTGTTAGATTTTGCTCTTGTTGAACTACAATGTAATGAATCATGATTACATTTCCTACAAACTATGCATAACAATTCTAATGGTGAACACAATAACATATTTATGAATAATTTTAGACGGGGAAATTTACATATATAGCGCCCAAGTTTTATGTATTTACTTATCTCACATCCAAACTTGATTTTTACAAGCTCGTTTTACTATGTTTGAAAAGATGTATAAAAAGGTGGATTGCACTGTTCCTATGGGTAGGGTGCTTCGGATGTAAAAATAAATTTTAGGTGTAAGATAAGTAAATACATAAGAATTGGGTGCTATGTTTGTAAATTCTCCTTCTAGACAAACATTATGTCTATGTATGTAAATTCCCCTTTTAGACAAACATTATGGCTTAATTCGAGTTTGCATATAAATTTTTCCAAGAAAAACTCAACAACATCATCTAAAGCACTCGTGCTAGAATTTTAAGAAAGTCATAAAAATTATGAAAACTCCGATGTTGACTCAATATGCTAAGATATACTTGGCGAGAAACAATGCTGAGATTCAAATATTCAACTGATACGTTTTAAATATAAAAAATGTGAAGCCAGAAGCGCATGCATGACTAGTTGATGGAGATGTCTCCAAATGGACTCTGATATATGATAGGATATTCAAGTTTGGAACAGTGGCAACAAATGTACAAAGTAATTCAACATCTGAAAACGAGCTGGACTGCTTTCCATTCAAATATTGATCTTTATAATATATTACATTATACTAGCTCTGTTTTAAAAACAACTAATGTTGTGGAGATGTCTGTAAATAAAACCACATTTGTTTCGTGGACTAGGCAAAAGTTACTAATATTTGAATATGAGGCTCAAAGATTTTCAAACTTGACCTAAATCAACATGCACATATTTGAAATATTTGATAGCACATGTCGTTGGTTTTGTGTAGATTTTAGCTAGCCATGATAAAATGTACTAGTTGTCAGTACCAGATGTCATTTGTCATGCACAAATATCATTGTTGTTCTGAATCCACACAATTTAAACTATCTATCATATATTTTTTATTGCTACATAAAAAAATGCAAGCATATTTATAATGAAGAGTTTCTTATTATCTCTGATAAATCAATTAGGTGGAGTATGAGCAGTCATCCAACATCACAAATATCATTGTTGTTCTGAATCCACACAATTTAAACTATCTATCATATATTTTTTATTGCTACATAAAAAAATGCAAGCATACTTATAATGAAGAGTTTCTTATTATCTCTGATAAATGAATTAGGTCGAGTATGAGCAGTCATCCAACAAAACAAAGCTTATACCACCCAACTTCAAACAAAGAGCAAGACAACCATGATTGTGTTGTTACCGGAATACTATGGGTGAGTCAACATCATGTAACATTAGAAACTGTGCCATTTATGCAACTCTGGGACACATCAAATCAACTTTTTCTCATAAACCTCAAAATCTTCGGCAAAAACAAATGCAATGCAATTTATCATTGTCATGTTTAACAATGTGTAGTTTGTCGTAATGTTAGTTTTGTTATAACTTGGTCTACTTAATTCAATTAGAATGTCATCTAATTACTTTCTATTTTACGAATGCTTGGATTTATGAGTTTGTTTGTTGTAGAATTGAGACTTATTCGGAGAAGTCATCTTTATTTAATTTTAAAAAAGACAATTTATCATTGTCATGTTTAACAATGTGTAGTTTATCGTAATGTTAGTTTTGTTATAACTTGGTCTACTTAATTCAATTAGAATGTCATCTAATTACTTTCTATTTTACGAATGCTTGGATTTAAGAGTTTGTTTGTTTTAGAATTGAGACTTATTCGGAGAAGTCATCTTTACTTAATTTTTTTTTTTTTAAAGGAAAGAATTTAAAGTTGTATTTTAAAAATAACTTTGTTCCAAAATTTTCAACATAAGTTTTACCTTATAATACAATTTTAAAATAAATATTGGAGGTTCTAACATATGCTAACTAATTCTTTAAAATTAGTTTCCAACTTTTACTATTTAATTACTTAAAAGCCTTATCAAACTTAAATTAATAAAGCATTTTTAAATAAAATTTGGAGATTCTAATGTTGGCATCAATTTTTGTTGTCACAAAATACAAGATACCCTTGTGATGTTGTGGGAGTGTGTGGTGCTCATGTGCCCCCTCCCATAGCTCAAGGAATTCATCGGGTTGTTACCAGATGCACTCCCATCATAGTCATGTCCAATAGCGACCATCACTGATCCATGACAATTTCCCCATTCTAAGGGCAAGCCAAACGATCATTTTGAGGCCTATGTGATCCATTCAGGTCATTAAGAGCTTTATGTGTCACGAAATGCACTTAACAGATTCCTAGAGCTAAAATTGGCCCATAAGGGGTCTGGCGCGACCATGCCTGACCCTTCCCCATAAGGGTTGAGGGGGTTGTCTTATATACAACCATGTCGGAAAGCAGTGTGACCAAGCCGCAAGACAGAGCCCACAGCGTAATTACGTCGTGGGGCGATGTGGCCACGCCAGACCTCCCAGCAGTTGCGTGAAGGCTGCCTTCGGCATAGTCAGATCCAAAGGCGGTGTCACCATGCCACAAGACAGTGAGCCTGGCGTAATCACGACAGGGAGTCAACATGACCACGCCCGAGCCTAGCGATTTCACCATGCCCGAGCCTAGCGTGACCACGCCGGCTCGCTTAGGTTTCAAAACTTAGCCCTAGCGACCCTAAGAAAACGTGCTACCTAGAGCAAAAATTTCAAAGAAAACCATGGGCTTGAGGAGATAACCATGGGGGGTGTTAAATCTGTGGGATTAGACTCATTTGAAAGGATCCATGAGCCTTCATTTTCCCATTTTTAGCATAAATAAGGGGCATTTTTGGGAGTTATTTTGGACGGGTTAATTTATCCTTAGCTAAGCCCATATTTTTGCATATCTCCTCGTCATTTCAGTTTTGAGCTAGTTAGGAGAGCTAGAAGAGCAGAGGAGAGAGAAAGAGAGCTTGATCTTTCTCTTAGAGATTTTTGGAGGTGCCTGTGAGAGAATCTCATGGAGTAAAGGCATTTGAGGAAGACTCATCATCTTCCTCAAGAAGCGATCCAAGGAGTTTGCCCTCTTTTTCTCCTTCTTTCATTTTCTTCCTCTTCTTCCATCACTTCATTTGAGTGTGCAAGGATAGCTTTGTGAGGAAGAGCTTGATTATCATGGGAGAAAGGTGCCTAATCTTCTACACTAAAGGAGAGCTTCATATTAGCTCGGAGAAGGATCATCAGAGCTTCATCGGAACTTCGTCATAGCTTAGAAGTTTATTGGAATCTCATCAGACTCTCCTTTTAAGGGAGTGCTTGTTCGTTCTTTGGAGACGGAGTGGAGCAAACCTTGCTAGAGTTTCGCCATAATGTAGCCATCTCTTCTACCACCAAGAGAGCTTCATCCTACATGAAGAAACCTGACATCAAACGTCGATTTGGTGAGATTCTCTGAAATCCATCACATTTTACTTATTAGCTAGCCCTAGAACTAGATTTTGTTAGGTGTTGTGGGTTCGGTCGTCCACATTAGGTGTGTTGGTCGACCGACCCTAATCGGCATGGACACATGCCTTTGGATTGGTTGTTTATTTCTTAGAGGAAACTCTAGGTTAGGAAGCTTTCGTTGGATACATTTCTAACAAATCCGAGAGATTCCCTTGTGAACCGTTATATCTACACGTAAGTGGGTTGGAACCCCAATTTCCACTTTGCTTTGGCATTTCCAACCAACATTGGAGGGTTTGGGATATTCATATTTTGTGAAGTGAGAAAAGATTTGTAGCTAGCTTACTTTGAAAAATCATAAGGAATTACATAATGGGAAAAGCGTTATAACTAGTTCATTCCACAACATTGTCGAGAGTTTCCTTTAGGAAATTCGAAGGTGAAGCTCCCCACACGCCTCGCTAAAGAAGAAGCTGACTATGTCGCATAACCATTTGCTAAAACCCAAGTTCTTATGTGAGATTGTTAAATAAGTGTGGCTCGCAGTCGATTGTGATCATTCACATTGCATGATATATTGTGTCACGATATATGCCTTGCATGAAGCATGTCTCATTAGCACATCGCCTCGACTGGTCGCCTCAGCCCGGTCATCAGAGCACATCACCTCGACCTGTGGCCTTGGTCCGGTCGACATAGAACATTGCCTCGATTGGTAGCCCAACATCAGTCGGCACAACACATCACCTCGACTGGCTTAGCACATCACCGGGCTTGTCGACCGTGTCGTGCCACCCCGACACTATCTGTATAGCAAATCGTCTCAATCGACTACCCTGGCCCGGTTGACAGATCACTTAGACCTAATTGGCCTCGACCAATCACTTTGGTTTGATTGGCCGCCTTGACCCAGTCGAATAATCATGTTAGTCTGGTCACCACCTTAGCCTGACTGCGCTCGTTGGCTAGGTTGCCCCAGATTGATCTATCAGTCAACCCAGCATTTTGAATAACTGATACACTGAAAATATATGCATTTTTAGACCCATATTTTATACATATTTTTAGTGATATTGCACTTTAATGAAAGGTATTTTGATGTCTTCTTGCAGGTTGTTGATTTTTATGGCTTAAAGCAAAAAAGAAGTAAAAAAGATAAAATTTGGAGTCAAAATGATGTTTTTGAGGAAATACTCAGCGCTGACAGCGCAGAACAACTGAAAGCTAGAGGATTTTTACTCAGCATCGACGGCGCCAAAGGTGGTTCAGGCTCCGTTTCTAGAAGGTTCGATGTATTTGGACGATTTTTGAAGAGTTTTTGGACGCGCCTCTTGGAGAACAGACCTTGGACTTTATTTGGGGCCGAATTTCATCAGAAAAGGGGCTCCTCTACGTTCATTTTTCACTCTACAACATTTCCACCACGCTACATTTCCATAATCCATCTTCATTCCACCACATATTGGAGTCAATTAGTAATTTTGCTCTCATATTTTAGAGTTTTTGTGGTGAGTTTAGTGTGAAACTTTTTGTAAGAGCGTTGGAGAAGGAGAAAAGTGAGAGAGTTCTTCTTCTTGCATTTCTAAGGAAAAACTACAAAGGATTTGCTTTAAGAAAGAGTTCCAGAAAAGTTTGTTTGTTTATTTAGTGTTGTATGAACTTTCTTTTATATATGAAATTTGTGTTTTGTCGTATCTTTCTCTTGAAGTCTAAGTAATTTCCTCTATCTTTCCCTCTACTCTGAGATCTGAAGAAATGAAGAGATAATATAAATGTGTCATAATTAAAATATAAAATAAATTGTGATGATTTTAACTTAATCACATTTGATTTCATGAAGGAGAAATTCGTTCATGAAATTAAGTGCAAAAAATAGAGAAAAATTCTTTGTTGGGTGTAGAATTAGAGAATCTGTAAGGTGATAGACTAAAATCTCCAATTTGGTCTTAGTGTTAAAAAACTAAAGCGAAAATTAGCCTTCAGGTGAAGGGAAGTGGGAGCCAGTATCCTCCTAACCTAGCCACGGATTTAGGGACTAAACATAAGATTAATCAATAATTTTATATGCACTCTATTAGGGTAGAGAATTAAAATTGCTCCAATTTGGCACAATACATATTATAAACCTTTATCTCATCTCATTTCACCAGAATTTTATTATAGTGAAATCTCATCTCATTTCACCAGAATTTTATTGTAGTGAAAAGGATGTTTTTCACATAAGAAACCTTCATTACATAAACATAGTTAGTAGATTAGTAGTTATTATTAAAAATTTGCATTTCAGTTTTGCTAGTAGTTAAGTAATTTAGTTTGGTTAATATCTCAACATTCGAAATTAGTGATAGTGATTTTGTTTGATTTTCTGTAAATTTTCTGATAAAATTTATCATTGCTAATTTACATCTTCCCGATTGGATCGATATTTGGGGCTTAAATAGAAAGTTCATTATTACTTTATAAAGATAATTATACTTGCGTAGAATCTTATTATTAATTACCTATAATTATATATATTACATAACTTACTTTTCATACAAGGATCAAGTTTTTGGCGATGTAGTGATGTCAATTTCATAAATCCTTACATTAAAAAAATCGGGATCAACAACCAATTTCACTTGCACCGTGTTGATTGCATGACTTTGCATTAATACATTCATCACTTGCACCCCTATCGTGCATCTTTAAACACATACCTTCATATGCTCATGACGATTACATGCCCCACCCAACGACACATTACTCCACATTTTTTTCATGGCATCCTCATGTCACTTAGCGCCACGTCACCAAGGGTTTGCACTTGCATTTCCCACCTTCATGTGTTTGCTTGCATATCACTTTGCATGTTTCATGACTTCTGCATTTTATGTGCTGCACTTGGATTTGTGCTTCTCACACACTTATCCCTTCACATATCATGTGAATGAGTGACTCATCACTGAGCCAATCTAATATGTTATTCTCTCCAACAAGAGTTATATCCCTACACTTCCTATGACACTGCTCTGGACCATCGAAGGCACCTTTCGGGCCACTGCCTTGACGAAATACTCATTTCTTTGGGTCAATGCCTCCACGACATGCCCACCCTTCACTGACTCTATGACACACCCATCCTTTAGGTCATTGCCTCCACGACACGCCTACCCCTCTAGGTCACTACCTTCATGAAACATCCATTTCTTCGGGATGATGCCTTCATGATGCACCAACTCCTCCGGGTCACTGCCTCCACAGTACACCCATTTCCTTTCGGTCGTTGCCTCCATGACACACCCATTATTTTGGGTTGCTACCTCTATAGCACACCCACCCTATGGGTCACTACTTCCACGTCACACAAATCGCTTGGGCCCTTGTCTCCATGACACGACCACCCCTCCGAGTCAATACCTCTATGGCCCTCTCATCCTTTGGGCCGCTGCCTCCATGCACGCTCACACTTTTGGATCATTCCCTCTACAACACACCCACTCTTCTGGATAACTGCCTCCACAACACACCCATCCTTTCAGGTTGCTACCTTCATGACATGCCCACCCATTCGGATCACTATCTCCATGAAACACCCATTCCTTTGGGTCACTGCCCCCACAACACGCTTGATCTTGAGTCATTGTCTCTACGATACACTCCTCACTACCTTTTTCAAATGATTATTTACATTTGCATTTGTATGTGTGAATGGATAGTGAGTCAAACTCAATAGACGAGTAACTCTGTGTTGGTCGCAATAACTTGAAAAGCATTGCTTGTCTGGTCGATCCTAACGAACAATGCTAGCTAAAACACTGGATTGACAAGAGTATGATTGTGCTAAGGATCCAAGGGATCTAACTTTTGTCACCTTGCATGTTACGGGTCTGCATTTAATGACCCTCATTTTAAAACTAAGAAAAAAATATATTTTTCTACTTATTACATCCCTCATAATTTTAAAAATTATACACGCAGCAACTAGGCTATATGTAAGACCAGCTTTTTTCAAAAAATTCATCCTGGGTGACACTCTTTAGATCCCTTGGTTATTTAGGACATGACTGGTGTGACGACCATGTTAAAGTCATATGTACCCGGAGACTTTACCCTGAACACTTAGATGTAGGTTAAAACACATTCTTCTAGATTACATTAGGCTAAGATTTAGTATGTTAGGTAGTCTTTTTGATGCCTCTGGCTATTGTTCTTTACTGATTTGTTTATGCTATCAAAGTGTTATTTTTATGTTTTTTAGTGTGCATGCATGCTTGATATGCATGGTAGTATATTAGGGTATTTTTTTGCAGTGAGTCATGCATATATATATGCACACACACAAGTACCATTAAGGAGGAGCATGTAATGATGTCTACTAATATTTTGCTTGTAGGTGCCATTTAGCACCTCATTTTGCTTTCCGGCTAGCGTTATTTTCATCCAGGTCCAATCCTTTTTTTTTATATTTTTCCTGATGTACTTGTTAGAGTCCTAGGAAGAGTTTGTATTAGTAATAATGTATGGGCACGAGTTCTGAGATACTAGATGGGCAAAACCATGTAAAGGGGATAAGAAGTTGTTTGCTCATGTTCTGTACCTTAATTCTAAAGTCTATTTATGTATATAATTATGACCAAATGTGTACTTATGTGAAGCTTGGCTGCCTTTTTCTTTTATGGGATATGTCCATAACCAGTGGCTCCGGCTTTTTATTAGTTCAAATTTGTCTTGTTTTCTTGATTTTTTGGCACGTTTTCATGCTTACCTTGTTTATACCTATTTCTTTCTGGTTTATCTAGGATGATACAAAAATTGCAATTTCATTAGGACCTTTAAATTTATAAATTCTTCTACAAAAATCCTAATAAAAATTTCAAGATAAATTAAAATTTAGCATTAAAATTGTAAGAGTTTTTCAAAACTTGTTTTAGTTTCTTACATGGTCTTCAAGCCGATTTTAAATGGATTGCATAACATGAACATATATCAAGTCATATAATAGGGCCTCCACAATTTCTAAGGACTACTTTAGAAAAACACATCATTTACATGTTCCAAGGAGAAGTCTCAGTGCTTCTTCAACATATATTTCTACTTAGGTGATTGTCTAGTGTGCCTAGGTAGTTAGAAGGATCCTCGACCCAGATGGTGTGTAAGTCCTCTGGTTGGGAGCGTTTCTAGCTTTGTAGCAGAGCCTTCATTTCTCCTCTTTTCCAGCGACATCATTGTCATTTTGACAATATAAATCCCACCTCTTGAAGCTCTACCTGATAATCATAGGATAGAGCTTTGTTACTTTAACCTTAGGGCTACCAAGGTCTTCATCGACAATGTAATTGATGGATTGCTCACCAGGTATTCTCTAGACATGTTGGGTCAACTATCTTCAAGACCAGGTAGACTTAGGGTTCTAGTAGCTTGGGATGACGGGTTTATGATACCCCAACTCAGCTACCTCTACTTTCTAGGGATTACTACTTCCTTCCTTTGGCTACCTCTATTGAGCCTTATTGCTCATTTTTCCTTCATTGGTATCATCTCAATGAACTGATTACTAATGAGCTATCACCTGTTTGGGATATGACGTTTTGTCCTTTGCCCTTAGGACTCGAATGTACTTTGATATCACGATTCCACATCGGGATGATTTGGTTATTTTAGCAAACTTCGTATGTTGATGAGTTCATTATCCATGTGGGGACTGTGAGGACTCACTTTCCATCCCATGACTTAGTAATAGCTTTGAAAACATTGGAGCATTTCCATGTGAGATAATCATCCTTTCATAGCCTTCTACTAGTTGTCACTACTAATGTAAGCAAAACCCCTTTGGATCAAGAGTATAGTTGGGCAACCCCCAAGATGTAATTAATCAAGTGAGATACGTCCTCTTAGGAGCACTCTAGACCCCAGAACAGGCAAACACGCCCGAGTCTCTGGTTGTGGGTAGTCTACACTACTAGTTGTCACTACTAATGTAAGCAAAACCCCTTTGGATCAAGAGTATAGTTGGGCAACCCCCAAGATGTAATTAATCAAGTGAGATACGTCCTCTTAGGAGCACTCTAGACCCCAGAACAGGCAAACACACCCGAGTCTCTGGTTGTGGGTAGTCTACGTAGGTATTATTTCACGGATATTGGCTCAAGGTGCTTCCTCCTGATCTTTTTTGAGCGGACATACTTGACCTGTTCTTGCAAGGTTTATCATGCGTAGGCTTTCCACATTCTTTATCTTATTTGTCATTTTTGTCGTATGTCCATCTTTTATGGTTCTTCTCTTCTCCTAAACTTTCACATGATCTAGAAGAAAGACTTATTCGAAACAGTAACGTATACGACAATGGAGAAACTGGCTACTCCTTTAAAAATAAAAAAAGAAAGAAATGAAAACAACAAACATATACCAATTAATTACTTAAAATTAAATTCAAATATGTATTATTTAATTACTTAAAATTAATAGCTAACATATATTATTTAATTAATTAAAATCAAATTTAAACTTACAGTACTATTTAAAAATTAAAGTTGAAGATTCAGACATATATAAGCAAATTAATTACTTAAGATTAATTTCTAACAAGTGTTATTTAATTTTTTTTAAATTAAAATCATTTGTTTTATTGACTCAACGATTACTTCTAGTTGATTCTCTACAATGATTTACATTTTTTTTATTAAATTGACTTCACATAAATACCATGACCAATAGAAGTCACAGTTGAGCTCAGGTCCATCCACTAGCACCTCCCTCATATGTCAATCCAAACATTGCTAGGTTGCGTGAGACTCATCGAGCCACTTATCCATATTCAATAATGTTTTGGTCCATTATTATTTGATATTTATTACAAATTAATTCTAATTTAGCAACATCTATTATTTTTACAAGGGCATTATTATGAAAGCGATGTCACACTAATTAATGGCCCGAGAGTGGTTAGTGACATTCTCACAGATGCTCAATGGATTGAGGTATACTAGCTTGGGGTGTATCACACACCTATATGAGATGGGTTCATCAATTATTGACAATATTACTGGAACATTAGTCACCTGAAACCAGCACCTTTCACCAACTGATTAAAGAGAAAACTTTCATGTTACATGATGTTAAGCTTAATTATTTAGGAATCTATGTTGGTGTTCCTTCATTGTTGGACAAAATGTGATTGGTGAAAAAATATATGGCTTTCACAGCTTTATTGTTGTGATGAACTTTTGGACGAACGTCCACAACATGGGGTGTACCAAAATTATTCAAACATTTTATTTAAGTTCATGATGAGGTAGACTCATATAGATATATTCTTATAGCTATAGTGATTTTGTTGGACTTTCTACAGAAAGTCTTATTTGGATCTTGATGAGATTAGTTTCTTACAACATGAGTTTGCATGTATTATGTTCGTAATAAAGACTTCTTTGCTACATGACACTTTTGTGAGGTGCATTTACAGTTTCCTCTCTTTGAGCATATAGTTGAGTTCTTAATGTATTCTATAGGTGGGGCAGCATTATTTCTTTTGAATAAAGAGTTGAGAGAGGATATAAGGCTCAGTGTGTGCATGACAAGTTGCTTGCACTAATTGCGTATTTGGATTTAAGAGTATATGTGTGTCAGCAGGCCCACATTACATCTGTCATACCCCTAAAGATCTTGAGAGGAAAATCTTAGGACATATGTGCTCATATAATCTTAACGAGTGATTCTCAATATATTATATTTACAATTTATACTAGTAAAGTTTTTTTTCCTTTTTTTGTAGATGGAATGAGAGCACTTAAAGAAATGTGACATGTGGTGTTAAAAATTATAAAGATGAATTCAATAGGGTATTTTAAAGTTAGTTTTGAGTTACTTATAAACTATTACATATTTATTTTATATTTTAGAAGCAATAATGATAATCAAATATAATTAATCATATATATAATATTTAGAAGCCTTAACACATACACATATTATTTTTTAGGTAGCCAATAATTATCTTATAGGGTTACATATCTAGCAAGTCTGTGCCAAGTTGAATGAGTTATGTCGGATCATGTAATTCGACAGTTCGGTGCTACACATTATACTGATATGGAGTCTCTGAGTCAAGAATTTGGTAAAAAATGGAAGGCGAGGGTTTATGTTGATTAGAACGATTTTCATCATACACATATTACATTATGGAATACCAAGTAAGCACTCATTATCCAAAGTTGATCGTTATCATGAGAATCATGATAAACGACTGATTGAGTACTTATAATAGTAGAAATCATGAGTTTTTCAATATTTATTGAAGGCACCAACAGTGTCACCATTGACTCACTACCTAAAAGACCTAGAAGAGAGGATACTATACTTGCGCATCTTTATTTATCTATTACTTAGATATTACATATTTGATTAAATTTTTTACTATGTTTTCAATATCATTATTTTCTTAATTCTGATGAGACAATACATTCATTATTTAGTAGAGATAAGAATATTCCTGTGTAACAAGCAATCCATCAGAATGAAAAGTTATGCAGTAAAGTCCATTGAAGAATGTATGTTACTGATGACAGGCCTGAAGGTCATTATGGACAATATGATACTAGTGCACTAAGCTCTCTACCTTGAGCTTAGAACACTAGACCATCTACTTACATGGATTCTGTATTTATAAATTCGAGCACAATATCATTGCACATCATTATACGTCCAAGTAATGCTCCTTTCTACATATATTGACTATCCATAACAATAATTAGAGCGAAGCACATTGATACTTCTCACAGCCACACACATCAATGTGTTTCTTTTCATTGGTATAGTTAGAGGACATCAATTTTCTTATGCTCTTAATATTGTAATATACATATCACTATAGGATGTCATCAATATCACTACCACAACATCATTGTTGAACATAGTCCAACTAGCCAACCACGCCACATGAGATATTTGAGGCTACCAATGATGGCATAGTTGATCATTGCCTACGAGAGCGACACTTGTAGGCTCCAAATCACCAAACACTAGAGATTGATAAGATATCATAAAATGTAGGCATATGCATTAGCATTTCATTGATATGTCATATTTTAGATGGGCACATTGTATTCTAATAGATTTTTTTATTTTATGGATTTTTTTTTTTTTGTACTTGTAATTTTTTGAGTGTATGAGCAACTTTTATTTTACTTGATTAGTTACATTTTTTTAATTAATATTTATATAAAAACTTTTAATTGATGGGTTAAGATCTAATTAACATAAAGCTTATTAATTAATCATTTATGTAGTTTGATATAATATAAAATATGGGCACACAATTCTTATGTTTTTATATATCTCACACAAAAATTTTACTTTTTTACCTTTATGCCACCAATATGTTCATAACAAATCAAAAACACCACCTATTTTACTTTTAAAAGGTAAAATACACCTCTTCCAGCATAGGTTAGGTGGCATGTATGTAAAAATTGAAGCTTAGGTGTTACATATGTAAATACATAAAAATTAAGTGGTATGCATGTAAATCTTTCTATAAAACAATTTCAAATTGAAGTAGCAAAATTAAATCTCAAAAAGTAGTCAAAGATTTTCATCATAATTTAATGGACTTATGAATTTCTTTTGTCAAATAATCTCCGATATTTAACCCAATAAGTAATTATCAAATAGAGAAATAGTGCCCAAATTTGAATCTCAAAAGGTCCTGGATTTAAAATAAAATAAAATAAAAATAAATCGCTAACTTATGGTCTCTTGAAATCTCGCCATTCCAGTAGGGGGTGTAAACGAGCCGAACACGAGCTGAGCCAAGGCGAGCCGAACACGAGCTGTTCACGAACAAAGAGTCGTTTTGAAAACTCTAATCACATGTTAAGGATTAGGGCAAGATTTAAAACATCATTTGAATCTAATTCAATAATTTTTATTCTATTTTCTTAACTAATACTTTAATTGATTATAAATCTTTGTAGTCTTGTGATTAATTAAACTTTAAAAAATATTATAAATATTTAATTGATTAGTAGTATTCAAGTAAAAACGAGTCGAATGCAAATGAATAAATATTTACTCGTTCTAAAATAAATTGTTCGACGTACTGTTTTGACAGCCCTACATTACAGCAATTCTAACCAATCATCATTTCTTGTTATATAAATCTTTGGTGGGACCCACCTGTTGATGGCGGATCTTATCGCCTCCTGAGGAGTTGGGTTCGCACCTGTACCTGTGGCCTATTGTGGGGTTAGCCCCATTGTGTTAAGAAACTGGGGCCCACCGGTAATGTACGGCAGCTGATGGAGATGTCCATTTTAAGCTTAATCATTATTTATAAGAATGCTCCTGTGGACGTGATTGGCGACTCCTCTGCGTCATAGTTGATTATTATATACAAAACAAAACCATGCCCATCATCTATAATTATAATGAATAAATTTGTGATTTAGCGATCGATATGGGTATTAATGTAGCGTAATTAGCGATAAGAAACAAGATTAGTTAAGTGGATAAGCTTAATGATTAAATCACACCGATATTATCCATTTAATTAGTATTGACCCATATATATATATATCTAAGATTTCAAATTATCAAACATAATAGTGATACATAATATATGCAAATTTATGTTTTTCATGCTTTAATTTCAGCAAATTCACGTTCAAATGAGGTCATATTAAACACCCGGAGTATCATAGGAGTCGTTTGAGTGCTAAAAGAATAGCCAAACAATTTTAAAATTGAGAATGCTTATGATGAAATTGAGGAGCTTGGTAAAAATAAATCGTTGAGCATAAGATTAATTAGTTTTAGTTTCATTAAGACATTTAAGTGCTGAAGATACAATCTTTGCTCAAATGAATCTTTATGGACCATCCAATACAATTTTTTGATTGCTCAAATGAATCTTTATGGACCATCCAATACAAATTTTTGATGAATTGACTAATTTTTTTAAGAAATCATTCATTGTTTTGTAACCTCGTCTACTCTAGTTAGAGAGCTAATATCTATATTTAAATTCATGAAAAAAACTAGAATGCAATGACAATCTAATCAATCATCTTGAATAATTGTTTTAGCCAAAATACCACTATGGTACTATTATAGCTTGATCATTATCATAAAATCATTATTGCCTAAGCATTATCACTTAATTGATGTTATTGTCTGACAAAACTGATTATAACAACAGAAGAGAAAACTAACATTCATAGTTTTGTAACCTCGTCTACTCTAGTTGAGGAAAAGTGAAATTCTATAGATTTAGGATCTGTTTGGGGCAGCTGCAGTTTATTGAATAATCTGCTGATAAGTGCGATGACTATTACAAATTTTTATTTTTTTGAAAAAGCCAACCGCTGTCAGAAAGTTCCCACTGCACCTAGATATGTGTGGTGTGAAAACATTGTTTTCGGCGTTTTGAAAACACATAAGTTGTCAAAACGCAGTTTACCCAAACAGACCAAGTGCGTCACCACACCAAATAAGTTGTCTCAAACAGAAGTATACAGTAGATTTTTTAATTGAATTAACTATTGTGAGTTTTTACCTTCTGGGTTTTTTATATAAAATTTTGTTCTTTTATCTTTTCTTATGTGTGTTTAATATTCTTTGTTAAGTAGTTGCAAATTTTTGGTGAATTGACTAATTTTTTAAGAAATCATTCCTCAAAGTTATCAATGTGCTCACATTCTCAATATATTGGGGGTAGAGAGCTAATATCTATATTTAAATTCATGAAAAAAACTAGAATGCAATGACAATCTAATCATTGTCAATCATCTTGAATAATTGTTGTAGCCAAAATACCACTATGGTACTATTATAGCTTGATCATTATCATAAAATCATTATTGCCTAAGCATTATCACTTAATTGATGTTTTTCTCTGACAAAACTGATTATAACAACAGAAGAGAAAACTAACATTCATAGTTTTGTAACCTCGTCTACTCTAGTTGAGGAAAAGTGAAATTCTATAGATTTAGGAATGTTTGGGGCAGCTGCAGCTTATTGAATAATCTGCTGATAAGTTGATTAAAAATAATCTGCTGATAAGCTTGGTGCGATGACAATTATAAATTTTTATCTTTTTGAAAAAGTCAGATCGTCGTCAGAAAGTTCCAACCGCATCTAGATAGGTGCGGTGTGAAAAATGTTGTTTTCGGCGTTTTAAAAACGCATAAGTTGTCAAAACGCAGTTTACCCAAACAGATCAGGTGCGTCACCACTCCAAATAAGCTGCCCCAAACGGACCCTTAAGTATACAGTAGATTATTTTAATTGAATTAACTATTGTGAGTTTTTACCTTTTGGATTTTTTATAAAAATTTTGTTCTTTTATCTTTTCTTATGTGTGTTTAATATTCTTTGTTAAGTATTTGTTTGATTCTCTGTGGGGGCGTACAACTACTACTTAATAATTAAAAATTAAACTTTAATTATTATGTGCCCAAATCACAGAGAAAATTTACATAATTAACTGTATAATTTAGGCACAAAACGATCACCAGAGGTCTATGGAACATATCGACACTCGGCAGAGACAAGCTCCGCAAGTGATGCGCAAATGATCATCCTGTGAGCAGTGACAAGCTTCATGAGGGGTGTCTAACGATCACAAGAGGCCTATAGGACGTATCAGAACCCAACAACGACAAGCTCCGTGAGGGGTGCGTCAACTATCATCCTATGACAAAATTATAAAGTTAACATCCAATAAGGTCAAGCTCCGCGAGGGGTGTCTAACGATTGCTAGAGGCCTATGAGACATATTGGCACACGACAAGCTCTGTCAAAGGTGCATAAATGATCGTCTTGTGTCGAAATTATAAAGTTAACACCCGAAAACGACAAACTCTGCTAGTGTTGCCTGACAATCGCCAGAGGCTTATGGGACGTATCAGCACCCGACAGCTACAAGCTCCACGAGGGGTGCATACGGGGTGGTCCTGCTCCCAAATCACAAAATTAACTTCTGATAACGATAATCTTTGTGAGGGGTGTACAATTGTAAGACTCCCCTACGGGGAGAGCATCTACATGACTCTCCTCCTAAGCAAGGAACTCCATGGCTCCTCTCCAGGGAACATACCCATGTTTCCACTCCGGGGTTGCCAATTCTAAGACTCATCTTCCAACGATTGACTCTCCCTCTGACGTTCGACTCTTAACCCAATGGCCGTCCTTTTTCCAAACAGAAAAAACCTTAGAATAACAGACCCAGAAGATGACGATAAAAATAGAGTGCGAAGAGTGCCTTGCAGGGAACATTATTCACGATTCATAATTTAATTATGTAAATTTACTTGTTCTGGTCGCAACTGTCGTTACCAAGGAACAAGGAAATTGGAACTTAATATGTATAGACAAAAAATGATGTTAAAGCCTCGCTAAGACAAAGTAAGTCATCGTCAGAGGAAAAAATACTTCAATGGGCCGCCTCGGGTTAGTCGGTCGGCTAAGTTCTCTCTTTCGGCCATCTTAAGTAAATCGACTGACTAGATCTCTCCTCTAGCCATTTCCGACAAACCAATTTTATTAATTGACCGATTAATTCCATCACAAATCTAGAGACTATCAAAAGGTCTGCGTAAAAGGGACAAAAGTGTCATTTGTTTCTTCTTTTTAAAGCAGGGTTGAAATAACAGGGGTCCACGAGCCTGGGTACGCCCCATTTTCCCTCGGCCGAGGGATGTCCTCTTCTTTATCTCTTCTCTCTCATTTCTCTCCCTTCTCTCGATCACCTCTTCTCGGTCCATCACACATATTTTATTCAAATCACTCTGCATCTACATGTATGTATGTATGTATATTCATTTTCGGTGGTTTGAAAACGCTGTTTTCGGCGTTTTGAAAACACATAAATTGTCAAAACGTAGTTTACCCAAACAAACCAGGTGCGTTTTCTAAACGCCACTGCACCAAATAAGCTGCCCTAAACGAACCCTAAATTTTTCAAGATATCTCTCTTTCTGATTTGTGGTTCAGTCCATCTGTGTTTAGAGAACTATTTTCTTATTGATTTCTAAAAATTTCTATAATGAGAAATCATTTTTTTTTTCAACTTGTGCTCGCCACCACTACCACCCACCAACACCAAATGATGTTTGATACCTTTACCATCAAATATTACATTGATTTTTTTTTTTCGAATAAATAAAAATAATAGCTAAACAATTTTAAATAACTCTTAAATGTTTTAAATATATTATATTTCAATTATATAGTCTTTTTTTATTAAACTAGCCAAAATACCACTATGGTACTATTATAGCTTGATCATTATCATAAAATCATTATTGCCTAAGCATTATCACTTAATTGATGTTATTGTCTGACAAAACTGATTATAACAACAGAAGAGAAAACTAACATTCATAGTTTTGTAACCTCGTCTACTCTAGTTGAGGAAAAGTGAAATTCTATAGATTTAGGATCTGTTTGGGGCAGCTGCAGTTTATTGAATAATCTGCTGATAAGTGCGATGACTATTACAAATTTTTATTTTTTTGAAAAAGCCAAACCGTTGTCAGAAAGTTCCCACCGCACCCAGATATGTGCGGTGTGAAAACGTTGTTTTCGGCGTTTTGAAAACGCATAAATTGTCAAAACGCAGTTTACCCAAACAAACCAAGTGCGTCACCACACCAAATAAGTTGTCTCAAACAGAAGTATACAGTAGATTTTTTTAATTGAATTAACTATTGTGAGTTTTTACCTTTTGGGTTTTTTATATAAAATTTTGTTCTTTTATCTTTTCTTATGTGTGTTTAATATTCTTTGTTAAGTAGTTGTTTGATTCTTTGTGGGGGCGTACAACTACTACTTAATAATTAAAGATTAAACTTTAATTATTATGTGCCCAAATCACAAAGAAAATTTACATAATTAACTTTATAATTTAGGCGCAAAACGATCATTAGAGGTCTATGGAACATATCGACACTAGGCAGAGACAAGCTCCGCAAGTGATGCGTAAATGATCATCCTGTAAGCAGTGACAAGCTTCACGAGGGGTGTCTAACAATCACCAGAAACCTATATGACGTATCAGAACCCGACAACGACGAGCTCCGTGAGGGGTGCGTAAACTATCATCCTGTGACAAAATTATAAAGTTAACACCCAACTGCGTCAAGCTCCGCGAGGCGTGTCTAACGATTGCTAGAGGCCTATGAGATATATCGACACACGACAAGCTCTGTCAAAGGTGCATAAATGATCGTCTTGTGTCGAAATTATAAAGTTAACACCCGAAAACGACAAACTCTGCTAGTGTTGCCTGACAATCGCCAGAGGCTTATGGGACGTATCAGCACCCGACAGCTACAAGCTCCACGAGGGGTGCATACGGGGTGGTCCTGCTCCCAAATCACAAAATTAACTTCTGATAACGATAATCTTTGTGAGGGGTGTACAATTGTAAGACTCCCCTACGGGGAGAGCATCTACATGACTCTCCTCCTAAGCAAGGAACTCCATGGCTCCTCTCCAGGGAACATACCCATGTTTCCACTCCGGGTTTGCCAATTCTAAGAGTCATCTTCCAACGATTGACTCTCCCTTTGACGTTCGACCCTTACCCCAATGGCCGTCCTTTTTCCTGACAAAAAAAAAACTTTAGAATGACAGACCCAGAAGATGACTATAAAAATAGAGTGCGAAGAGTGTCTTGCAGGGAACATTATTCACGATTCATAATTTAATTATGTAAATTTACTTGTTCTGGTCGCAACTGTCGTTACCAAGGAACAAGGAAATTGGAACTTAATATGTATAGACAAAAAATGATGTTAAAGCCACGCCAGGACAAAATAAGTCATCGTCAGCGGAAAAAATAATTCAGTGGGCCGCCTCACGTTAGTCGGTCGGCTAAGTTCGCTCTTTCGGCCATCTTAAGTAAATCGACTGACTAGATCTCTCCTCTAGCCATTTCCGACAAACCAATTTTATTAATTGACCGATTAATTCCATCACAAATCTAGAGACTATCAAAAGGTCTGCGTAAAAGGGACAAAAGTGTCATTTGTTTCTTCTTTTTAAAGCAGGGTTGAAATAACAGGGGTCCACGAGCCTGGGTACGCCCCATTTTCCCTCGGCCGAGGGATGTCCTCTTCTTTATCTCTTCTCTCTCATTTCTCTCCCTTCTCTCAATCACCTCTTCTCGGTCCATCAGACATATTTTATTCAAATCACTTTGCATCTACATGTATGTATGTATATATATTCATTTTCGGTGGTCGGTGGTTTGTTGGTAGAGTAGCAGAAGGTCGTAAGTCTTCTCAGATTATGGGTTTGAATCTCCCCATGTATAAGATGCAGTACCCGAATATTTAACACATTTAAAAATGATCGGTCTCTAACAGGCTCTAATCATTCTTTCAATATATACATTCATGTAATTATGTCAGTTAATGAAGTTTTAATAGAGGCAGCGAGCAGAAATTGCCTTGTCCAACTTTGAGAGCTGAAATATGTACAGTACGTCCCTTAATCCCCTAAACTAAAAGCCAGCGGCTAAGAAACACGAATGCGACAAACCACACGTGCGTAGAAGATACTTGAATGCTGTCCATGTCATTAACGCAAGTGGTCGGTCATCTAAAACTTAATCTAATTCCCAATAAATTTTAATAATATGGTGGGTGAAGTGTAGAAGCACAAGCACACCACTACACCCTTTTCTGGGTTGGAAAATGACTCCCATTTATTCTTGTGCTAAAACTACTTGCTTTTCAGGATGGAAAGGGGGAATGTTCAATCCTCTTCTTTATTTAAACTTTTCATTATTATATATTTATTTTCTATACTTTTAACTAATATTTGGTGAACAGGTTAGCAAGACTTTTTGTCCTTCTCTTGCCTTCTTAATTTGTTCTTTGCATTTAATGTCAATGGTGAATCAATAAAATATCAATTAAAAAATTCAGAAAATTGTCATATAAATTTTTTATTTTATTTTATTTTTTCAAGAAAGCAATATCATTTTTTATTCATTAATTATAATTAAAACAAAGCAGAGAGAATGCAAAAAAATCAAAATTATTTATAGATAAATTTTGAAATTATTTTATCTTTTTTAAGCCCTATCTCTATCTGAATATGGTATTGCCTTAGCAGAACAATGCAATGCCAAGTGTATTCTAAGATGTGATTGTTCATTATTTTCTTGCCTTTTTTATTGTAGGGTTGGGCTCTTAAACCTCGTTTTTAATTAGCTTAATGGTTAGAATATACCACTTATGTATTGCTAAATACTTTCAAAACTAAGTGATTTAATTAGTGGTCTGTTTGTTTTTAAACTCTTAAAAAAAGATTTGTTGGGAATATCTACATTCATGTTTCGATTTGATTGAGGTAAGATTAAATATTTATCATGAAAAAATAAATTAAATCTATTAAATGAATAAAAGTAATATTTAGCGAAATAATAAGTAATCACCTAACAAAAAGTTGCAGAAAGAACATAAATTATATGTAAGAAAGTGTCATCTAAACATGATGAGAATTTCATGTAAACACTAGTTATTTGACTTATTTGTAGTTACTTCCTTTATTTTTGTCTATTTAGGACCGTTTTATGTATGTTATGTGTTTCAAACCGTCATAACAGTTTTATTTAAAAATTATTTTGAAATTTTCAGAATGTTTTGGGGTTGTAAGATGTTTTTTCAACCTGATCTCTATATGTTGGCTATTAGAAAGCCTTTGCCCAAATTCTTGAAAAAAGAAATGCATATATATTATCACTGCAATTTTCTAATAAAATTAATTGCTCTATCACAAATTTGCAACCTTATTACAAAAATTTGCAGCCAACTAGGATTTAGTAAATCCATGAATCATAAATCCGTTAAATTCGTTGGCCTCCCCGTTGATTTAGCAAAATTTCGGCCTTTAAATTTAAAAATTAAATTTTATTTAAAGGTGCTAACAAACACTGACCTAAGCATAAGAAAATACATATTTCAAATAATAATAATAATAATAATAATAATAATAATAATAATAATAATAATAATAATAATAATAATAATAATAATAATAATAATAATAATAATAATAATAATAATAATAATAATAATAATAATAATAATAATAATTAGTATTATTATTATTCCGAAGAAGAACAAAGTGGTACAATATTCCACTGAATAGCTGGACACTATAGAAAATGCGAAAAGGATGCTCAAATGAACTCAGGATGCATAAATTAATGTCTCTGGATTTCCATTGTGTCCTGTCACTATGCTTCCCTTTTGTGTGGCTGGATTCGGGTTTCCAAGCTTCCAAAGAATCTTAAATTCTTTCACTGTTACATACCCTGTATTTAGGTAGGCGTAGCTGTTTGAAGAAGCAGCTCGGAGTTGTTTCCGAAAAAAAGTTATTTCGAGAAAGCAACCGCTTATAAAGTTGCAATACGTGTGCTTAAACATTCAGATGTTAAACTGCGGTGTTGTTGTTGTTTCTGATAAAAAAGATTATAATTTTCTTATATTTTAACATTTAAAAAGTAAAATAAATACATATCGGCTATCATGCACATCAACGCGCGCGCACACACACAGAGATATATATATATATATTAACATTATATATATATAAGTTTAAATGTTAGACATAAATACAAAAGAATTGAATGGCACATAATAAATTTATTCCAATCCTCCATATTTAGTTTAATGATTGAAATTTCTAAGCATACAAATTTAAGTAAACTAATAAAATAGTGTTTGTTGGTTCCAGATTGTTTTTTATGAACACGTCTTGAGAGCTAGAGTCTAGTGAAAGGGATGATAAAGTGAACCAAAAGCTAGAGTCTAATAAAATGGTGTTTGTTGGTTCCAGATTGTCTAGAGGAGAGCCACTTTTACTTGCATTTTTGCATCCTATTTATAGAAGTGCATTTTGTACAATTACAGAAATGAATGAATAATTATGAAAATTGTTCTTAAGATGGTTAATGCTCTAATAAATTTTATGGTTTTTCATTTCATATCTATTTTACAATTTGAATTTGGATATGACGGTAATTGGTTGATCGATTCACTAAAATGAGGCCGGCTGAGCCGATTAACTGTGTGGCGGTCGTGTCTTGTGTTTGGTCAACCGAGTCGTTCGGTAGAATGACGATCTCGTCCACTACTAGGGGTGTAAACGAACCGAACACGAACGAACAGAACGTGTGTTCGTGTTCGGTTTGTTTGAAATTAATTATGTTTGAAATAAACTCGTGTTCGAGATTGTTCGTTAAAGTTGTTATTCGTGTATAGTTCGATTTGTTCGAAATAAGTTTGAATTGTTCGAATTATATCAATGGTTCGAATTATTTGAATTGTTCGAATTATTCAAATTGTTTGATTTATTCGAAATATTCAAATTGTTCAAAAATATTAAGATTTGTTTGCATTATTTAAAATATGATAAATTTTTAGAATGTACAATTTATTTTAAAATATTTTTATATATAATTATTTTAAATTATTTTATATTTCAAACATTAACGAATCAAACACGAACAAACACATCACTGTTCGTGTTTGATTTGTTTAACAAACCGAACGAAAAAAAGTGTTTGTGTTTGATTTGTTTGCTTTTTGAACGAATCGAACACGAACTCCCTAATGAACAGAACACAAACTATTCACAAACAACGAGCTTTTTTGACAACCCTAGAGAAGATCTTCCGTTGATACGGGTTTTTTTTTTGTTATTTTGGGGCCAGAGCCCTCATTTTAATCATTTTTCTGTGAGTCGTGCATCGAAAGGGAGGGCTTTCTGTGTGTCAGACATCGAACATGGACTGAGTCAAGCTAGATGTCTGAGTAGAGAACTTTCCCACGAACGGATAGGGTGAAATTCTGGAGGGGAGCTAAACTCGTCTCCATAGGAAGACAATAGGTCCGTTCAGCCATTGCTACTGGTTGTCTGGGGTTTGTTATGTCTCTTGACACCTCCTTGCTTGGGGTTTCAAGAGAAAAAATTAACACATTCAGTTGTAATGTGTTTTGCTTCCGCTCATTTCAACTATCTACCATCGCGATAGATTGTCAGAACCCTATTGGAGTGTGAGCAAGCATTCCTTTCTCTCAGGATCACATTCTACTTTCCAAGCAGAGGCTTCAGAGTGTGACAAAATTGTTAGGTCAATTGGAAGGGATCTGAGTTGGATCTCTGAGAGAGAGGCAACACCCTGAACAATGTCTCCCCCACACGCTTCTTTCCCCTCTGAACCTAGCGGGATCCAACGGAGTTGTATGCTTTGGGTGTCCACAACAAGGGCTTCCTTTGTGTTCAGAAAGCTGGGGAATTTCAACCACAAAGGAAGGCTTTGGCAAAGCGAGTGAACCAAGTCCAAGTGTCCTCGTAGCTGCAACGGCGCTCTAGATAGAGGGGTGTGCTTATCTTCCAAATGACAAGGTCCTCTCTCCTCAACTATATCAGTCGATACTCATAGTATGGGCTTGTCGTTCCTTCTGAGCTATAGTTTATGTTTAAAGAGTTGTAAAGTTTGTACATTGTGTCTTGGTCAAAAGATGTAAAGTGTGTACCTGATATGTTTGTCAGTCGGAAGATGCCTTGTATCCTTTAACTTGAATGAATAAAATCACTTTTTATTCTTGTCATATCATCATTTCTGGTGCAACTTATTCTTCATTTATCATTGTTATGCTATGAGTTTAATGTTATCGATCAGTTGGCAATGCCTCTATTAGAGCTTTCATTTGGTTCAACCTAAGCTTGATCAACAAATGTGATCATTCAACGATTCATCAGTTCATTAGAGTTCCCCGAGTAACTTTAGGACTTGAGGAATTAAATAAGAATTAATTTATTCTTATTGTATTGATCTAAAATTACAAAAAAACATAGGCACTTCCTATTGGGTGTACAAGGACTAAATTCAGAAAACAAAGAGTTTTTCTAAGGAAAAAACTTTTGCAGATTGTCTCCAGTCCAAGTCCGTGGGAGTTCCTTTCTTGCGTATGACTTATGTCAACATGAGCTGGGCGAGACATTTTGGTAGAAAATATAAGGTTGGCTCGAATTCTAGTCTAACTATCATTTACTTGTCTGCGAGCTGCTGGTCGTTCATAATAGTGAGTCGACCGTTGATCGGAGCGCCGCTTTGATTCAAGGTTACCTCGTTCATTTCTCCATTGATCTCGGGGCCGAGAGTTAATGTTTTGGTGATCGACAGACTAATTGTCCTTTGCCTTTTGTTGTTCACCCTATTCTTTCCATTTCTTTGACAGGTGGTTGAATGATTCTGGCTTACCCTTCGGGGAGCCTTGGAGGTCTTCCTTGATGTGTACGTGCTCGTTCTCTATTTTTAAAAATTTTGCACAAGTAGCAGGCTTAAACAGATTTAGGTCACACTTGAATCATCTTCTTTGGAATTCTCGCTTTGATGCTCGTTCTTCTGGCTATTTTTGGTGATTGACAGACCGTTGAACTACCGAAGGGTCGACTGTTTCAGGTTGGTTAAGAAGAGATGACGCATTATTGGGTCATCAATTTGGAACCAATCGACGAATGATTCGAACGACATGATGTGATCAACTGAGTCAATCCTTCCTTTGAAAGAATCTTGGTGAGGAATTCTTAGCTTAGATGGAGGTATTGCCTCTTTGATTTGGTGAGTAATGGCCCCTCTTACGAGTAGCCGGATAGACACTCACATTTGTTCTTCTCATCACCAGTTTGTTTGTGCAAATGTGGTTGTGTCAGTGTGTTGGTACTGAACTTGTCCCTCTGTATGCTATGGGTTCCCTGGTGGAGGCCTTTGGGGATGAACCGCATTGGGTTCTTCTTCTAGGCGAGGCGTCTGGTCGTTCATATGGGTGATTGCCGCTCGGAGGACCTGATATATCTTTTAGCATACTTAATTTCTTTTACATTCAACACATGCTTTTGAATAAAATTGTACTTTAAAGGAAGACATTTTCATGTTTTTATTGCAGGCATGATTGGTAAAGCATTTGGAGCGAGCTAGAGCAAAAAACATGGTGAAATTGAGGTGAATGGAGCATTTGAGCAAAAAGTGAATTAGCGCCTAGACACCAGAAGATGGCTTAAGCGCCATTCCATGGCGCCGGACCTTACCAAACTTTCGAAGAAGTCGGCACCATGGCACCACAAACTAGCGCATAGGCGCTAGTGTTATCCAATGCTTGCCCGAGCAAGTGATGCCTCAGAGCCACAGACTGGCGCCTAGGTGCCAGAACTGTTTTTTGTAGTTTCTTCAGTAATTGTGCACATATTTGGAGATATATTCACGGGAGAATCACTGGAGAATGGGCTTTTTGGCATTTCTAAGTCCTAAAATTCTCTAGAAAGGCGAGAGGTCGTAGATATGAGTAGTAAATGTAGATTTTTACTTTTTCAGGAAAGATTGGTGAGAGGATTTTGAAAAATATCTGTAAAGGATTGTATTAGCATTGCATAGATCAACAAAAGACTTTATTGAAGGAATTTTCATCTTTCTTTCAGAGGGAAAAAACTAAGTATTTTGTTCTTCATTATATTGTACTTGTTGTAAACACTTATCTAGTGGATTTACTTTGATTTAGCTTTCTGTTGTATGTGATAGATCCTTTGTAAAGTGGAATTCTTGTGCTTTTCTTTTGCAATAAATTTGATGAATGTTTAGGATGTTATGATGCATGTTAGAATAGGCTTTTAATATCATAGTGATGGTTCTTACTTCATGCTTCATTTACTAATTAATCTGGTGAATTGGTATGTTAAAATTTGTTGTAAACCCATAAGATTCGGGAGGGTTATAACTTTAACAACTAGATGGAACCACATTGAACTTATGGGTGAAGGAAAAGTAGTCCAAATATTCAATGCAATGTTAGGGAGATATTCGTTGATTGAGTGTAAATTGGTGTTTATAGAGTGATAGACTAAATTCCGACCAATTGGATATATGGTTTCATATTTTAAATCGAAGATTGAGCCAATTAAAGGGCTATTAGATGAAGGAGACTCTAGGGTGACAGTCTAGAAGTTTCGCCATGACATTCTAGTTATTTTAAGCAATTAACCCTAGGTTAACTAAGCTACGTTATACACTCAGAAGATGGTAACATAGATTTTTACTTCTATTGTCAACGACTACATTAAATTTTAAGCATATCATTCCTACACATTATCTATATCCCCACAATATAAATGCAGTTTTTACATATCAAAATTTACCAAACCAATTGATTTATTTAGGTTTAACTTTAGATTTTGGTTTGTATTTAGGATTAGCCGATAGAATACCACTCTTAATCGAGGTTCCAAGCTAAGATCTGATAGTAGTCGACTAGAACTTAGCCTAAGGGATTTCTTACCTTGCTTCTCTGTGATATCGATAATCGGGACTCCATTAGAGCCTTATAATACTAGAATGATACGTATGCTTGCGTAGAACTCCTAAAGTGTAAAATATAAATCAAATTCTAAATTCTATAACATATCCATTTTTCACACTAGCCGCCTAAAGAATTGGGTAAAGTTTTTTGCCAGAAAACTAAATAACTTTATAATTGCAGGTTCGGTCAGGACCTCTAATTGCTCCACCATGAGGGCTTATAAGCCTTGGATCTGCTCATGGAAGTCTGGTTGTGTAATATCTCCATTTGGTTCCATGCATGCTATCTATCTTTGGGAAGTTTCTCCTTCGTGGTTAGTCTCGCTTCTCGCCTTGGGCTTGTATATGCTCGTCGCACCACATTTTAGGATGTTGGAACTTGGATTGTCTTTTATGAACAAGCCTTGAGACTTAGATTCAAGTGAATGAGAGAATAAAGTGAACCAAAAGTTAATGTGGAAAGAACCAGGGGAGCCCTTTATTCATTTTTTGTTTCGTATTTATAGAGGCGTATTTTGTATTACAGAAAATAATGAACAATTATGGAAACCATTCTCAATATAACAAATGTTCTAAAAAATTGTATGTATTTCATTCCATATATGTATTAGAAATTGAATTTTGATATAACAATGATTGGTTGATTGGTTTGCATGAATGCAATTGACTGAGATGATCGACTAGGTGGCAACCGTGTCTTGTGTTTGGTCGATCGAGGAGTTCGGTCTAACAACAATCTCATCCACCGTGATAAGAGCAGTTTAGCCGTCTAGTTGCGACAAGGGGGTTTCCGCCCGTGCTTCTGTTAGTTGGTTGGTTGACTGATGAGTCGATTTATTTTAGCCGAGTGAATCGTGGCTCACTTGTCGCTTTGGCTCAAGTCTTATAGGTTTTTCATCTCATCTACATGGTCAATTCGTCACCTCAGCCGGATACCCCTATTTGCAAGGTCTTAAGCGGATATTGTCGCTGCCTTTGTAAGGTATCCAATGAAACTTGCTGCTATAATGAATTACACATCGCCCTCGTAGATCTTCTCGCTATTGAGCGAGGGACCATCTCTAGTGTTTTAACCTGTCCTGAGTTTAGGGACGCAGTTTCACCTTTTCGGCGGTGACTTGTCAGTTAACTGTTTACCCATGGGGAAAAATTTTTATTTTTGGTCGTTTGTTCTTTTTGAGATTCGTGTTTGTATCTCTAGTGTATATAATGTTAAGTCTTAATTTGTTTGTAGAGAATATCAGATATCTTGGCTTGCTTACAAGACCAAATGGAAAAAAAATAGAGAGAAAAAGTAGAGAGGAAAAAGATAATCTACAATGAAAAGTTTTAGACTTAGATTAGATTGAGAAAAAAATAAAGGACATAAAACAAACATGAGTTTGGGTTGAGACACATAGATCTGTCAAAAAGTTTGTTGTTCGCGAGCAATTCTTAGTCAGTTCGTTAAGTAACTCATGTTGGCATTATTCGTTAAGTAAGAGAGCCGAAGATGAGCAAATTTTTTAAACTCAAATTTCAAAATGAGCATAATACAAGCAACCATTTATTCAATTTTAATCGAAAATCAAATTTATAAGTGCTTGTTTATATACTATTTCTATAATAATATATTATATATTTTCATATTTAAATTTAAATCAAGACATATATTTAAATAATACAAGTAAAATTCTATAAAATGACTTAATAAGAGCTTCGAATAAATGAATTTAGTTAGCCTAGTTTTATTTGATTATACGAGCACTCATATTAAACTCAATGCACACATATTCAAGTCATCATTTGTTCCACATGTATTTGCCGAGCTAATCTTGAGTTCTAAAGATAGCTTTAATTTAAATTTTTTAGTGCATAAATAAAACGAATTTAAACAATAAAAGGCTATTTATTTTATATTATTTGTAATAAAAAAAACAAAGTTAGTTTTAGAAAGCCATATCGATTATATGATTGATAGTGCATGTGAAGGTCGTATCAACTACCAACTTGATAAGGATTGCTCTCCGTTTTATGCGCATGCGGGAGGGTTTTCCTTATATTTTATTTTTGTTCGGGCCACGAGTCACTGCTAAACTCTGATGAAGCCCAGAATTTGTTTGGCCCATAAGGGATCGGCTCATCATACTGGGCCCGCACCTACTAAACAAATTAAAAACTGGTGGCCATAACCCAAAGTAAATTCCACCTTTTGGACTTATCCAAATAACAAATTGGAAATCGATCAGTTGATATTAAAGTATGTGTTAGATGGCATGGCGAAAACCGCAGCCAATCCAAGTTTCAGATTAGAGAATTTAGTATAACTATTATTTTATTTTCATTTTAAAATCAATCCAAAAAGAATTATTTTATTTTAATTTGAATCTGTATATTATAATTCAATTTCTCTATAAGGAGCACGTGATACATATACTACATTTGCTGCATTTTTTATAGATTGGAAAAATTATTTTGATGACGGGCTAACTTCTTAGCTTGGAAATGGGCCAAACACTTGCATGGTTGGTTTGAGAGAATATTGGGCTCTATTTAGTGAATGAACTTCTTATGGACCGTAATTTTAGGATGAGTTTTTCAATCATTTTAAAGTTGCTTGGACGATATATACATTATTTATTCATTTACATGCTATATTTTTGGGAATTTGCATTCCATCACCTTAGATGTTGCCTCAAATGTATGGGGAGATCAGAAGCCCATCAATAGTGCAAAAATCATAAATTCCACTTTTTTCATGTTATTTCATATTTTAAAGAAGCAAGCTCTAGAATTCACCAAATGGAACTTCGTTTGCCTAGAGAAATTCCATATTTCACCAAATGGAACTTCGTTTGCCTAGAGAAATTCAATATGAACGGCGGACACTTCTTTACTATGTGCTTGAGGCTAGCTTTGAAGAGCCATTTTGGTTTAATTTAGGGCTATTTATTCTAGGAATCCGTGGATAAGGTAAACAACCCTCTATCATGAGATGCTCACTTCCATATGAAGGGATTGAATCTTGCCGCAAGCACACACAGATAAAAATATAGAAAACAACCAAATATTTCATGTGAAAAAACTTTGAAAGAGAAAAAAAAACACAAGTCTAGCCTAGCCAAAATAATCAAGGATATGCTCATGGCTACAGAGATATACTCTTCCCCTTAATTGTGAAACATGAAATTATAATGTTATGCTGAAATCAAAACTACTTTGCAATAACTTGATAAATATAATTGTCGAAGGTTAGTTTGGACTACAATGACTATAATTGGGCAATAAGTCATAGTGGCACTATAATAGTCATAGTTTGCTACAAAAATCAATGTTGGAGGTTATAACAACAGTAGTGACACTAACAAAATTATAATTAAGCTACAATAGTCGTAGTGAGATTATCATAGTAGTAGTTAGTTACAGGACTAGTAGTTAGGGTATAAGAACCACGAGCGATCGTTGTCGATTGTTAGAAATCGTTGGTCTTGCATTTCTCTTGAAGTATTGTGTTTTTGTTGTCAGCTCATTTTTCCTTTTTCTCCCATTTGAAGTGAAGAATATAAGCCTATTTATAGTTTTTTTATATGAACACTTCGATAAATTTAGCTAGGATTTTAAAACACTCCACTGGACAGTCCCTATTGTTTTTCTTGATCACGTTTATTTTTTCTAAAATTCAAGTGTCTTAAAGCGCTCAAAATTAGTTGATCATAAGCTTGTTGGATTCCTCTCGTCCTACTACTTGATTTGACTATAAATTGGCCAAATTTTGACATTTTTTATCATTTTAATTGACACGCCAAAACTTTTAACATCACTTCAAGTGTTTGATCTCAGCATATTGGACTCGAATTGAATCACTTATTATCATTGAGTTCATCGTATCGAGACATTTAGGAGCTCAGATGATCTTAAAATTGAATTAGAAATACTTTTGCTCAAAATGTATTTATATGACATAAAATGAACCTTTTTCTTACACAATGCTACAGAAATAATATAAAATAAATAACCATTTGTAGTTTACATTCACATTATTTCACATTAAAAATAAAAAAAAAATGAAATTTATGTTTCAAAGCTACTCTTTAAAACCCACAAGAACTCGACAAATACATATGGAGCTAATGATGACTTGAAAATGTCTTGCTTTGAATTTAATTAGTGCTCTTATGATCAAAGAAACATATGCCTGCTAAATTCATTTATAGTAAGCCCTTATTAAGTCATTTTATAAAAATTTTTTTGTATAATTTAAATATATGTGTTCCTACATCGTTATGCATGATGACCACATGAACTTTGATGATTTAAACTTAGATATAAATGTATATAATATATTGTTATAGGAATAATATACATAGTTTCCTTATTTTTAGCTAAAATGAGTCGAGCATAATTGAACAAAAGATTCTTCAAGTTTGGCACATGTATAATCCGAGCTTGAAAAATTTGCTCGTGTTCAAGTTGCTTGCTTAAAGAACAATTCAAATAAGCATGCACAAACTCTTAATGTTCTTAAACATATATCACTATGTAATACCATATGCAAGGCTATAGCTAAGCTTATAGTGAACAAACTAAAATGTATTCTTCCTAACCCTATGTCATTTAAAGAATTTAGAATATAAATTTCATCTATTTAATTGGTGTCATTTAAAATTGGCTCCGTTTGGTATAAAACGAAAGGAATTTCTTCTTTTGGAATGAATTTTTTGTATGTTATAGTTGTAATTAAAGAATGTCTTACTTTTCTTATTAACAAAGATAGTAAGCTCTTCTTCTTTTCTTATCCTTGATTGGAGGGTTCTTCCCCATTTGAGAAGTATAGAGAACAAGTTTTCCCTTGATTCAATTGCATTAAAAATACTAGGATTGCTGATGTCTTTCAAGGTTGTTACTAGAATCTTCCCTCCTAGTAGAACACTTTCATGTATTATATTCAGTCCATTACCAAAATACCCATAAGGGAAGTTGGACCTAATTATTTTTGGCTCAATAAGGATTTCTTTTTTGATAAGGAGACTTAAATTTTCCTTAAAAAAATTATAACAATGTTTACAAGGGATATTTTAAATGTAAGAGATATTTGTGCTTTTAATGGTTAGGTTTTGTGCCAATCTGAACATAAAACTCATACACATTTACTTTTTGAATGTCATTTCACTTTATTTATTCTTATAAGTAGCATTTTTCTTAGGAATTTATTTCATTTGAGAGGCTCTATGCAATAAATCATATCTTTTGTTGATAATATCCCTTGTAAATTGTAAATGAAAATTTTCCTACTTGCTATTCACATTACTTTATATTACATTTGGATTGAAAGAAACTTCAGAATCTTCATAAAATATTTTGTATCAAAGGAGACTAAAATGTAAAAAAGTCAAACTTGCAGCTAAAGAAAAAAAAAAGATGGAAATATAGGATGCATCTCTGATGACATTTGAAATCTTTTTCTTTTATGAGATGTTATCTTGGTGCCTCTGAACTCTTTTGTTCTTTACTTTTGCTATATGTTTCGAATATGAGAGCTTTCTCTCCATTTACTGATCTTTCTCTCTTCCTTATTGAGCCTAATTGGGTGGGAATGACTTCGATAATTTGGTTGCTCAAGCTCATTTTAAAGAAGTTCTACTTTACATGTATTTTTGGAATTATTCTTAGGAATGCTTACATTATTTATTTCAATGTTGGCACTTTTGTAACCCTTGTTTATCCCCTGAACCCTTACATGCTTCTTTCTCTTCCATCTAGACTGTTAAGAGGTGCCTTCCAAACTTGATCTATCATCTTCGGGGAGGGGAGGCTTTTTTACTGGCAGATGAAATTCAATCAGATTATTTCTAGGATAGAATTCATATTTATTGTTTAGTTTCTAATTTTTTTGGATGAGTAGTGGCGAAGTATACAACTTAGTTAAATTTTTTTTGGCGTCTCTACTAACCTCTTCGGAACATATACCACACTTCATCAAATTTGAATTATATATCTTTAACTGCAATCCAATAATGTCTTTGATGCAATGAACTCTGCCTTGTTTTAGTTTGGATGGGTCCACATCTTTGATATTTATTGTATTTTTTGTAAGCTCTTCTAACATTTTTGTCATTTTCTCTTTTAATTGCTTTTTTTTTTTT
>NW_018164502.1:666338-671116 GCF_001263595.1 Phalaenopsis equestris | reverse complement strand
TATATAAATAATATATTATATTAATTATATAACTTATATTATATAAATATATAATATTTATATTAGTATATTACTAATATAATATATTAATATATAATAATAATTATTAATTTATTATATATTATAATTTATAAAATATCATAAATTATATATATAATTATTATAAATTATTTTATATTTCAAATAATAACGATTCGAACACGAACGAACACATCACTGTTCGTGTTTGGTTCGTTTAACTAACCGAACGAAAAAAAAGTTGTTCACGTCCGTCTCGTTTACTTATCGAATGAATCGAATACGAACTTATTAACGAACAGAACACGAACTGTTCACGAACAACGAGCTTTTTTTACCGCCCTAATACAGATTGCACGGGAGAGGAGCAGATAATTTTTCCTATTTTAATTGGTTATATGTTCGAAAGGAATTGAACCAAAAAAAAAAAAAAAAATCCCGAACGGATGCTACGTTTATGATAAAGTGGGATTTCAGACGTCACCCAGTTGGAGGTTGGAAACGTTGGCCATGTTTGTGTTTGTATTTTTTTTTTTTAATTCTAATGTAAATAGGCAACGGTAAATCATAAAATAATGTGATTTAAATTCAAAAGTTTTTTATCAAGAAATTTCTCTTTTAATTATTGGATCATTAATTACTTTATTTTAGGAGATTCAATACAATATTTATATATATGGTGCATGTCGGAAGGTTCGTGTAAGTTGAGTAATCAATTATCATATTAGCATTGCGCGAGACCCCAACACACTGTCAGGTAATTAAAAAGAATAAAGAAGCAGGGGACACCTCAATTTTTATGTGAAAACCCATAAAAAGAGAAAAAAATCATGGTGAGTACAATAGCCCAGTTGAAGTAATTCATTATGAATGGTGAGTACACATGTCTAGTCTTCTGCTAAATTATACCAGATGAGATTATGAAGATGAACAATATAAATGTAGAATAGTGCATCAATAATGGTCATAGTCTAGGTAGCTATAATGAATGTTTTTTTCGACGATAGTAGACTGATATTGAAGATATGACTGTGAAATTTGCTCGAAGAAAGTAAATCGCTCGATAATCTGATCGAATTTTAGCTCGGATTGAAATTGGATCATTCGAGTCGAGATACAATTCAAATTAAATAATTGAATTTATTTTGATCCATCCTCGGCTTGGGTCAGGATCATATCAATTTCTAAATAAATGCTTATGTATTTACATATTTAACACCTAACCCTTTAGTTTTATATGCATAACACATTGTCAACTCAGTTTGTGGAAAATTTATTCTGACACCGCATGCACAGAATAAAATTTGATTTGACAATGTGTCCGATCTCCACCGTCGATCACTGCTTCGGTGGGACCCACTTTCAAATTTTTTTTAAAGTTTATCGAAGCGGTGATCGACGGTGGAGATCGGATACCACATGCATCTCTACATGCGGTGTCTGCACGGAATAATTTTTCCAGTTGGTGAGGGATTTTTTTCTTGAGCGAAGTGACAAAGGTTCAAATCTCCTTTTTCACAAAAAAAAAAAAAATTGCATTTTTGATGGTGGACTGGTCGTAAAGGCCAAAACGGTTCGAGCCGGACTGATCTGACTCACAAGCCAAAAATAACAATCGAATCAGCTCGTTTACTATTCGAGACAGCTCGAAAATTGGATAGATCCACATTCGATCGAATCAAAATTTAGTTGGATCGATTCACGAACCGATTTTGATCCGGTTAAAAAAATTTCGATCTGATTTCAAGCTGGTCCTGGATTGATTAGAAATTGGTTCGTTCACACTCCTAGTTGTAGATGATGGCTATAACACTAGCACATTGTATACATCAAAGTTGAAAACCATGGTAATAGTTGGCTATGTGGGTCATAGATAGTTGCTTCATTAGTGTCAGTTGGCCACAGAGGATGTGGTAGGAAGCTGCATAATTTGTAAGCCATGTAGGTTGTAATTGGTCGGGTTGTAGTGGTGAGTAGCAATGACATTCGTAGGCTGCAGGGGCGTATTAGAAGACTACAGGAGTGGTGAGCCACGTAGGCTGTAATTGGTCACCTAAGCCATAATGGTGAGCCACAATGACGTCCGTAAGCTGAAGGAGCCGAAGTCAGGAGCTGCATGAGCTCTGAAACATGTAGAACGTAGTGGTGAGTAGTGATGACATCTGTAAGTCACGGGGGTTGAATTCATGTGATGCATATACTGTGATCCACAAATATAGTTATTGGTTACATAGGCTGTAGCAGTGAACTATGACGTTTGTAGGCTGTGGGGGTCAGAATCGGAAGTTACATGAGTTGTGAACCATGTAAGATGTATTTGATCACGTAGGATATAGTAATGAGCTGTGGTAACGTCCGTAAACCGCATTGGTCACGTAGGACGTTATGGTGTGTTTTGATGACGTCAATGGTGACCAATGGTAATGGTTGTCAAAGGTGGTGGAGTTGGTCAGAGGGAAGCAATGACGACTAGAGCTGGCTAGAGGGTGGAGTTGACCGTAGTGTGGCGTTAGTTGGAGCTAGCCTGAGGGCGACAAAGATAAGAGTTGACCGAAAGGCGGTGATGACAACCAGAGTTGGCCAGAGGGCTGCGGTGGCGACAGCGACCAGACTTGGGGTCTGTTTGGCGCAGCTGCAGCTTCTCAACTTTTCAGCTGCAACTATGCAGCCCCAGAAAACTACTGCGGGGAAGTTAGTTGTCTGTTTGTTGCAGCTATATAAAAACAGTTGTGGAGCAGCTGTTTCTACAAAAAATGACTATTCTGCCCCTCTTCACTAAAACTGTTTAAAACATAATATAAAATAATTTTCATATTAAACAAATTATTTCTTAAGAAATACATGTATATTAATTAATAATTAAATAGTTTTAATAATTAAGAAAACTTATATTTTTATCAAATAAATAAAAACATAAAAATATATTTAGAAATTTATTAAATAAAAATACCAAGCACCCCTGTAAAAAAAATTAAAAAATAAAATAAAATAAAATGAACTTATAATATAATTGAACAAAAATACATCAATTTCCTTCTGTGTCGAATAAAAGAAATGGGAACAGCACTGCATATATAATTGGCTTGAATACATTGGACGAATATGGTGAGCATCAAAACCTTAAGGATGCAATTAATTCCATACAGACCAAACTATTCTTACATATTTACACTACAAATGCCCCAAATTTCATATTTATACACTTAAACCTATAATCTTTAAAGATTAAAACAAAAATACAATGCACTAACTTTTAAAAAATATTGAAGCATCAAAATAATATAAATATAACTATGAAATTGTAGAGGTTACATATGAATACATAAGAATCATGCAATATGTAAATTTCCCTAAATTATTCTATGTAAACTTATTTAGGGAGTGTAACAATACTCATCAGTGAATAATGAGAACAAAATATCTGTTAACAGAAAGACATTAACGGAACAGAGCCAACCAAATTGTGAAGTGGCTGTGCTTTGGAAGCCATAATGGACACTGATGTTGACCAGTGAGGCAACTAGCAGGTTTTATAACATAACCATACAAATAAAATTCGCACACAAACCAAACTCGTTAATGATGTAATGCATTTCAACCTTCCAATGCTGAACAATGACAGTAAAATAAAACGGGAGAATCATTCTTCAACCAAATAGGCTATATTAATTTTAAGCCTTGCGTCAAACAGCGTCCATTGATATAAGGTTGTGCCAGCCAAGCACACATGACAAGCTATTTTTCTTTCAGAAAAAAACGCAAGAGAATGGGCAGAGTCATAGCTGCATCTCGTCCGTTGTCCGCACATCCGGTGACCGGACAGGAAAAACGGTCCTCTGAATGGGTTTTTAGAGGACGGTCGTAACAAACTAATTACGAATGCGGTGTGTGATTCCCAAAGCCACCACAGATATTGGACTCTCCCTCTTCTCTATTTACATCATCAGAAAATTTAATATTCTTTATGAGAATGCTTGTAGTGTGACGCATGGGAAGAGGGTTGTGATTTGAGCTGGTTTTCAAATGTACTTGGAGCACATAAGCTTGAAGATGAGGATGTTTGAGCAGTTCTGTAGCCTGGAAAATTGTATTTCACACAAGTTAAAAATCATTATTTCTACCTTTAAAGAATGCTAATAAGTAACAACACAAATGCTTTTAATCAAAGTTGTCGGAAACACAAACCCACATTTAAGTTATCATAGGCATGTAAAGAGTAAAAACAAGTTAGTATAGCAGATTTAAGTTAAATCTGTTAAATAACAGGATTTAATAAGTGTAGGATTTAAGAGCAAAATGGATGAGAATGCAGCTAAATAACAGACTCAAAAGGATTGCCTGAAGAGGAAGGAATTGTACAATCATAAGCTCGGATTCATTTTAATTTCATCAAGCAGCAAATCCAATAAACAATTCCCTACAACTGGCTCATGGAATAAGAAGTTAGCCTCAGACACAATTGGCGTTCCCAAATCAGTTGCTAAAGCAAGTTGATAAAGAAAACCAAAGCAAGAGAAAAAGGGTATCATAGCCTCAACATAAATTAATGAAGGCATCTATCTACATTAGCTCTAGAATTAGCTAACCTCATTTCCTTGAAATGTCTTCGTTTTAAGCTTTTACTTGAAATCATGGATCGGTCCAAACAACAGGCGTTAGGATCTAAAGTTGAAAGGGAGAAAGGAGAGTTCTCACACAGAAGCCGGTGTGGATCATGAAAATCTCCATCGAAGCCCCTACGAAAGCCGACACCGCCGCCA
>NW_018164502.1:665698-666236 GCF_001263595.1 Phalaenopsis equestris | reverse complement strand
GAGAGTGTCACGGCTTCCTCTTCTTTCGCGGGATCTACTGTCGCGGAAGGGGTATAGGGGTAAAAAGCCGATCGACAAAGCTGGGCCGCAGGTAAGAGGTAGCTTTTCACGTTGGCACCAAATCGCGGAACGCCGCGAGTACACCGCCGCCCCAAACGAGCGAAAGTAATGGCACAGTGTCGGGCAGCATGTTCCCCGTCGCCCCAAACACACCCTTGGTCGGAGGGCGCCACAGCTGAAGTTGGCCCACAATAGTTGGAGTTAGCAGACAGTGTTGGCCGACAGCTGCAAATGTGAGAGGCTGATGATGGTTGGTGTTTGCATGTACATAAGGCTGATGGTGGTAGGTGACGTTGGTCGGAAGTGGCAACAACAACCAGAGGCGGTAATGGCGGCGGCTAAATCTGTCAATCAGGAAGAACAAAAATTAGACAGCTAAATTAGAAGTTTTCTATAATTAGAAGCTTTCTTATTTCCAACATCTTTATTCTGATTTGTTTCCTTTTTACCTGAATATTTAGATTAGGAATATGTATTA
>NW_018164502.1:663492-665598 GCF_001263595.1 Phalaenopsis equestris | reverse complement strand
TTTTTTTTTTTTGCTAATAGTATTGTAAGATTCTTTCTTCTAATAACCCATGTTTTTTGTAATATTTCATAAATGAAGTCTTAAGCGAATTCCCTCATTTTGCAAAAAAAAAAGTGATTATCTTCATATAATTCCTTATAAAACATTTTGACATATAGGATTATCAAAATAATCATTGTTTGATGAATAATATGTTAGCAATTATATTACTAATAGATTATTTGTAGGTAACTCGGCTGGAATGACTGAAAGAATTCCACAAAGTAATGAGATTTTTAGCAGTCATTTGTGATGATCTGCAATGTCAATTGAATTAGCCTTTTTGGCAAATTATCTATGATAAATGCGAACTAAATTATTATTTATAATTTTTTCATTCATTAGAATTCATAAAAATACATAATCAACGAATTATAATAATTTTTATTTTTATTTTTGTGAAAAACTATTGTCTTACTTATAGCGAAAGAAAGAAGTAAACTTAAGGATACAATAAAACAATAAATGAAGATCTATAATGAAATACTTTATATCTTTGAAGAATCTCCTTTCTTTTGTACTTCTAATAAATGCACCGCATAGGAAGATTTTATATGTTAGTATTTGCAATATAAAGAGAATGATTAGTTTAGTTTACAATCCTCATTAGTTAGATCATAGTTACCATTTTTTTTTTATATGAGGATCTATAGATCAATCTTATACTTTAGAACAAAATATTCTTTAATATTTGCACAATATTTATGTGAATACTCGAATATGCAATTTAAAATGATGACAAGAAACAAGACTAGCCTGGGCTAGAAGACCAACTAACTTTTCCAAGAAGGATTTCACCGGTTCAAATTGACTCACAACTAAAGGGTACTTGTGGCTCAAGGACTCACTTAGCACACGGGCATTCACCTTTGCTCGTAAGTCACTTGCATAGACTTGAGAAGTCACTTGCCTCAATCTTGGAAGAAACCTTGGTAATCTTGTTGGTTCCTCCACTAAATCTCATTTATATTTCTTCGATAACCTCAACCGCTTGACAATAGAAGATTTTGAGTACTAACCAAGGTAGGTATCCACATGTACTCTCTAGGATCTTAATTCTTGTAGTGATTTATCTATAATGATCTATTCATGCACTTATTTATTTATTTTTATTGTATAATTTCTTATAGTCCTCAAAATTCTATAAAGAGAAGTTTAAGAAGAGCATACATGTACATCTATGGTATTCTGAGCCCAAAGCAATGATGAGTATAATATTCATTGCTTCTCTATTTAAGCTTTCTTTCTTTAATTTTGTTCTCCCTTTAGGCTCATCTTCATATTTTTTGTTTGTATGATTCTTGTGTTATCCATTGACAAATGTAGATTCAACAATAAAATAGTTATTACTATGAAGAAGCATAATTTTCTTACCCATACCTATAAAATCTTACAAGAGCAACTCAAGCAACAAGGAGAGACTAGTGAGTGGAGCTCTTTATATAATTTGTGATGAAGGTTAATGATCTTATAGTAATGTATAAATAATATGGTTAGTTACATGTATAAGCTTCTCACCTCAGGGCATCAAAGTGAAGTATTTTACTAACAACCAAGAGTATTTCTAATTTTCAATAATGAAAGTGTGAGGGGGTTGAGATGAGGGTATTATAATCATTTGAAATTGCAAGATGTTTGATTTGGTAAAGGGTGAATAGATTGAAGTATCAGCAGTGCCTTTCTTCCGAAAAGGTAATGTCCTGCACAAATACATGATAGTGAACAAACATATTTGAATTTTTTGCCAAAGCAACTTTTGTCAATATTCAATAGCCTTAATATTAATCCAAATTTTATCTTCAAACTCCCAAATAATATTAGTTTTTTATTAAAGTCCAAGCAATATAATTAACTTGCATTGAAGCATTAGTGGAAGCTTAATTCAACTACTAAAGTTATTCCTCCACTTGATATCATTAATTTCTTGACCACGAACATGTTATCATCAGCCATAAATAGTGATAATTTCTTATTCAATTTAATGTCTTTAAATTAAGATTTCCTTTGAGATTATTATTATTATTATTCATTTAATCATTGAATACCTTAGGCGACATGTCCCCACCA
>NW_018164502.1:659077-663392 GCF_001263595.1 Phalaenopsis equestris | reverse complement strand
CTTCTTTCGCGGGATCTACTGTCGCGGAAGGGGTACAGGGGTAAAAAGCCGATCGACAAAGCTCGGCCGCAGGTAAGAGGTAGCTTTTCATGTTGGCACCAAATCGCGGAACGCCGCGGGTGCAAGAGGTAGCTTTTCACGTTGGCACCAAATCGCGGAACGCCGCGAGTGCACCGCCGCCCCAAACGAGCGAAAGTAATGGCACAGTGTCGGGCAGCATGTTCCCCGTCGCCCAAACACACCCTTGGTCGGAGGGCGCCACAGCTGAAGTTGGCCCACAATAGTTGGAGTTAGCAGACAGAGTTGGCCGACAGCTGCAAATGTGAGAGGCTAATGATGGTTGGTGTTTGCATGTACATGAGGCTGATGGTGGTAGGTGACGTTGGTCGGAAGTGGCAACAACAACCAGAGGCGGTAATGGCGGCGGCCAAATCTGTCAATCAGGAAGATCAAAAATTAGACAGTTAAATTAGAAGTTTTCTATAATTAGAAGCTTCCTTATTTCCAACATCTTTATTCTGATTTGTTTCTTTTTTACCTGAATATTTAGATTATGAATATGTATTATTAAGTTACCTAAAATAGATTATACGCACTTTATTTTGTACTTAAAATAGATTTTAAGATTGTTATTTAATGGAATAAAAGCAAAGGGAAAAGGCAATAGGGCCTATTCAGAATTTAACCTATTTTTCTCAAAATTTTGACATGGTATCAGAGCCAGATTTTTGCCCTAACCACCAATAATTGTTGGAGTACCGTCAAGTTTCCCTTCCCGCAGGCCTTCTTGTAAAACGGGAAGGAAGGAACCATTTTGTTGTCTTGATTCTCATTCGTGCATCTGTTGGTCGTCTCATGATTTCTTCAGATCTCCTTTGCTAGCCAGCGTTGCTTCTTCCACTGCGGCTTAGTCAGCTTCTTCGTGTTAATGAGACGACCAGAAGGATTAGGAACATTGATGATGTTACCATCAAGATCCGCATCTTGGAGGTATTCTTCGTGTAATTTTATCCGCCAAGTTCTACGATACGACGCTCCCAGTGGACACGCTCACGAACAAGTTTATTGACCTTGTCATTGAGATTACGGAGGAGATGCTCATCGAGGCCCTCGGTTTGGATCTCAGTCGCCTTTACACCAATCTCTCGGAGAATTTCACTCCGCCATCGGTCGACATCGGCGAGATCATGACACTCCGAGGTGAGGTATGGACGACGCTCCTTGGGCTTATGCTTCTCCTCGTTCTTCATTGCAATAAAGCGATTGAGCATCGATTGTGCCTTCTCCTCATTGTGAACCATCTGGGCTTGCGCTTATCTCTGCTTCCTCGCCTCCAATCACTTTGTTCCGGTCTGCTTCATCATCATGCATTGGCCTCCTGCATTAGCTTCGGCTGCTTCGTCTCGGTCTGCTTTGTCCCAATTGCTTCGGCACTCTTGAGCTTTGACACTCTTGATTTTCGACACTCTCAAGCCTTCTCAGGCCTCGGTACTCTCAGGCTTCGGCCTCTTGGGCTTTGACACTCTTGATCTTCGACACTCTCAGGCCTCGGCACCCTCAGGCTTCGGCCTCTTGGGCTTCGACAGTTTCGGGATTTGGCATTTTCAGGCTTCGATATTTTTGGGCTTCGACACTTTTGGGCTTCGGCATTTTTAGGTTTCGACAAAGCTGTCGCGGGAACATGCTGCTTCATCTTCTTTCATGGGATCCACTGTCGCGGAAGGGGCACAGGGGTAAAAAGTCGATCGACAAAGCTGGGCCGCAGGTAAGAGGTAGCTTTCCACGTTGGCACCAAATCGCTGGACGCCGCGGGGCATCGCCGCCCCAAACGGGCAAAAGTAATGGCACAGTGCCGTGCGGCATGTCCCCCGCCGCCCCAAACACACCCTTGGTCGGAGGGCACCACAGCTGAAGTTGGCCCACGATAGTTGGAGTTAGCAGACAGTGTTGGCCGACAGCTGCAAATGTGAGAGGCTAATGATGGTTGGTGTTTACATGTACATGAGGCTGATTGTGGCAGGTGACGTTGGTCAAGTTTTCTATAATTAAAAGCTTCCTTATTTCCAACATCTTTATTATGATTTGTTTCCCTTTTACCTAAATATTTAGATTAGGAATCTGTATTATTAAGTTACCTAAAAAAATTATATGCACTTTATTTTGTACTTAAAATAGATTTTAAGATTGTTATTTAATGGAATGAAAGCAAAGGGAAAAGACAATAGGGTCTATTCAGAATTCAACCTATTTTTCTCAAAAATTTGACATGGTATCAGAGCCAGATTTTTGCCCTAACCACCGATAATTGTTGGAGTACCTTCAAGACTCCCTTCCCGCAGGTTTTCTAATAGGACGGGCAGGGAGTAACCATTTTGTTGTCTTGATTCTCATTCGTTCATCTGTTGGTCGTCTCATGATTTCTTCAGATCTCCTTCGCTAGCCAGCGTTGCTTCTTCCACTTCGGCCTCGTTAGCTTCTTCGTGTTAATGAGATGACCGGAAGGATTAGGAACATTGATGATGTTACCATCAAGATCCGCATCTTGGAGGTATTCTTCGTGTAATTTTGTCTGCCAAGTTCTATGATACAACGCTCCCAGTGGACACACTCACGAAGAAGTTTGTTGATCTTGTCATTGCGATCACGGAGGAGCTGCTCATCGAGGCCCTTGGTCTGGATCTTAGCCGCCTTTAACCAATCTCTCGGAGAATTTCACTCCGCCATCGGCGAGATCGCGACACTTCGAGGTGAGGTATGGACGACGCTCCTTGGGCTTGTGCTTCTCCTCGTTCTTCATCGCAATGAAGCGATTGAGCATCGACTGTGCCTTCTCCTCATTGTGAGCCATCTGGGCTTGCACTTCTCTCTACTTCCTCGCCTCCTATCACTTCGTTCTGGTCTGCTTCATCATCCTGCATTGGCTTCGGCTGCTTCGTCTCGGTCTACTTTGTCCCAATTGCTTCGGCACTCTTGGGCTTTGACACTCTTGATCTTCAACACTCTCAGGCCTCGGTACTCTCAGGCTTCGGCCTCTTGGGCTTTGACACTCTTGATCTTCGACACTCTCAGGCCTCGGCACTCTCAGGCTTCGACCTCTTGGGCTTCAGCACTTTCAGGATTTGGCATTTTCAGGCTTCGACATTTTTGGGCTTCGACACTTATGGGCTTCGGCATTTTTAGGTTTCGACACTCTTGGGCTTCGGCCTTCCTGAGCTTCAGCACTCTCAGGGTTCGACCTTTCGGGCTTCAACATTTTCAGGTTTCGGCATTTTTTGGGCTTCGACACTTTTGGGCTTCGACACTTTTGGGATTCGACATTTTTAAGCTTCGACATTTTTAAGCTTCGACATTTTTAAGCTTCGACATTTTTAGGCTTCGACACTCTCGGGCTTCGACACTCTTAAGCTTCGACACTCTGAGGCTTCGGCACTGACGGCTTGAGAATTTTTTTTCCCGGTAGTGCTATTAGTTTCTTGTTAGCAAATTGATGTTTTCTGATCAGTCAGCATCAATTTGAGGGGGAATGTCAATCAGAAAGAACATAAATCAGACAACTAAATTAGGTGTTTTATATAATTATAAGCTTCCGTATTTCCAACATCTTTATTCTGATTTGTTTTCCTTTTAGCTGTATATTTAGATCAGGAATATATATTATGAAGTTACATAAAATAGATTATATGCACTTTATTTTGTACTTAAAATAGATTGTAGATTGTTATTTAATGGAATGAAAGCAAAGGGAAAAGGCAATAGAGTCTATTCAGAATTCAACCTATTTTTCTCAAAACTTTGACAAGTTCTATGGTGCAAGATGTTTTGATGTATCTGAGGCTGTCAAAATATGTCATTGTTCGCAAACATCTCGTTTTCGGCTCGTTAAGTAGCAAACGATTTGAACCCAAACATTTTTTTTTTCACTTGATATAAAAATGAGCTGAACACGAACAAAGTTTTTACTTCGGTTATGCCGTTTTTCCAGTAGTGATAATATATAAGTTATTTTGATGCGTGTATTTGTGATGTGCATGCATGTGAAAATCTAATCATTATTTTGTTTTTTTTTTTTTTTGTTTCTCACAGGTTTGCGTCGGAATAGCATGGAAAAATTGAACACAAACTCCGCGATTGCCTGTACGATATAACATAATGCAATTCCAATGCAAAGACATTTGCATCGGACATAGGTTGACCCAAATTTGCATCAATCGACCTTTAGTGGACGCAAAAACAACGCTACGTTTCCCTCGATCAGTTTTTCGACGAAAATTTATAACGAAGGAGATTATAGATGTTGAATCTAACACAAAAAAAA
>NW_018164502.1:654255-658489 GCF_001263595.1 Phalaenopsis equestris | reverse complement strand
AACTGATTCGAGGTGAAAATTGAAATTATTGGATCATTTTTTTTTTTTTTTGAAAAGCTATTAATAAAAACAAAAAAAAAAGTGCTATTACCAAAAATTCATAGATCTAATTGGACCACAAAAATCAAAATGTATAAGCATATATGTGAGGCTTTATCACTCTTAAAGTTGAATAGTGCGAAATGCTTTTACATAATTTTCTTTAAGCAAGAATCCTTCCTAGAATTGATCAGTTTGATTAATGTAAGACAAGCTTTTTTATCATCCCTTTTTTAATACAAACTTTTCATTATTGTTGTGCATGTATCTTCGAAGCCAAATATAGAATTAATAAATCATGATTCAAGCCTTTCAATATTCTGCGACATCATAATAAATATTGTAGAATAAATGTAATTTTTTTATATAGTTATCTTGATAATATATATATTTTTTTTTCATTTTTTTCTTATGAAAAGACTTTTGTTCTAAGTGAATATAATATTTTTTATTGATAATTGATCAAAATTGAAATGTTATTCTTCATTGGGTATGAAGCAAGCATTTTTGAAGTGCATGAGACTTTTTTTTGTTTCGTTCTTTTCATTATTTTTTAATAATCTCCAAATAATAAGACATTTTTTGCTTATCACTTTGTTAAGCTCAACAAACATACTTCTTCTCTGCCCATCTCATTTTTTGTACTTGCATCATTTTAACATCTATTTCTTAATTTCTACCAATTTTTCCACTCAAATAATTAAGCTTCTTCTACTTTGCTTTTATTATCTTTCTATGAAGTTGATCTTCCCCTCAAAATTTCTTTTGCATCCACACTCAAAGCATATTAAATGAATTTTTGCTAATTCTATATCATTTAATATGAGACTCGTCATACATGTAACAAGAATTTCCTTTTTTATGACTTCTTCATGTTACTAGATTTCCATACTTCTCTCTATTGTTAAAGTTGGTAGAGTTGTTGTTTCAACCTCATCCTTTGTTTCCTTATCCATGGGCTCATCTTAGGTCATATCCTCATTCTCTTTGGCATTTGATATTACTAAAGATCTCTTTTTTTTATAAATTGGGCTGTAGTAGTTTTATTACTATCCATTTTTTAAAATTTAAGTTCTTTTTAAATTTTCTATGTAGACTCATAAAGAACCCAATAATTGTTTCATAATCATGAATTTTCTATATTTAGTTTATATAAGAGTAATATAAATAAACTCAAAGTTTAAAATTGAAATATTAAGATTTTTTCCCACAACTCTTGCTTCACTAATATCCTTACTATTTTATTTAGTTGATTGATAATAGCCACAATACCTTAGAAAAGCTATATGAAGTTGATTAGTATTTTATCTTGTTGCTTGAAATTTCATAGTAGGATATGTATACATATATAGAACTAATATGTACCATACATTATTCATTTACTATGGGCCTGTTAGGCATCACTGCCCTTCTTTTTTTTTTTTTTTTATGCTTTTGGTTTTACTTTTGAATGAAAATATGACACTAAATAGGACGCAATGGAGAAAAAGGATTCATGTAGCCGACCCCACGTAGTGGGATTAAGGCTTTGTTGTTGTTGTTGTTGTTGTTTTGGTTTTACTTTTGATCTTGAAAGATGTCTGGATAACCTAATTTTTATATGTTTTTAATTTTTTTTTTAAATTTTATTGTTTTTTAAAAACACTCAAACCATTTAGAAGATGTTTAGAATATCTTTAGATTATTTTTAAAAACAACCATTACAATCAATCATGTTTCAATTCAAATCAAACATAAACAAAATAAAATAGAAATAGAATTAGAAAACAACAAAATAAGAGTAATCCCAAATGTGACCTAAATTTACTTTATATTTCATTCTTCACATTTTGAACTCACATCACACATCTATCACATAAATTTAATTTTAAATGCTCAACAAGTTTACTTTTCGGATAAATTTATTTCTTAATAATCATTTAGTTAAATATCACTACAAAATTTAGACTTTTTCCTACGACCACAATTTATCGGTTATGATAAGAAAAGCAGCGCTTTTAATGTTACCGACAATTTACAGAAGGTTTTAAACTCGTAGGTAAAGCGTGTGTCGGTAATTCCAAAACTGACCAATAATCTGACGTTATAAATTTACCGATGGTTATCCAAAAATTTAAATGTTGTAACTTTTCTAAGGAAAATTAGAGTCGTTTGTAAACATCGGTTCGTATAACCAGCAGTTCTTGAGCCGACAATAGCGAAGACATATACATCAGAAAAGTATCACACCCGTCGATTGTTTGAAGTAGTCAAAACCATCAGTTATATGTCGTTTATGCATTATTTTTTATAATCAAAAGATTAACTGTCACAAAAGTGTCACACCCGTCAATTTTTTGACAATGGTAAAAACTGTTGGTTAAGCGTTGTTTATGTGTTATTTTTTATAACTAATTGGTTAACTGCGAAAAAAATGTCGCTCCCATTTATGTGTGGCGCACCTTGAACCGTCGGTTTTGTGTCAATTATGCATCGGTAAAAATGCCCATTGGCTAGCCTTCAGTAACCGTCACAAAACCGACAATAAGGTATTAGAAATTTGTGGCATAAGGAAAACAAATAATTTTCTTTCATTTTTACATTACTACACATATTATCATAACATTTAATATACAATTCCAAGCTTTTAACAAAATAACATAGCTATCAAACAACAATTTATCTAATCAAATAATGAAATACAAAAAAAATGTATTTACTTTAAAAATATGTACAACACTATTCACACAAAAAATATATGACCAAAAATATATAAAAATTAAAAAAAGAAAAAACTCTTAAGCATCCTCCTTTATCTTGCAAACCTCATCCTCATCTTCCTCCATCGCTTCCTCCTCCTCCAATTCGATCCAAAATTTTGGCTTGCATCTTTGCTCTTTATTTATTTATTTTTTTTTGATCCGATCTTAATCCGAGCAAAAAATTTGAATAAACCTTAGAGCGATTAACAATGTTTAAGCTAAATTCACAGCCCTTGTTGCAATCCAACTAAATAGAAAAATATTTGACAAACCTCCTAGTTGCTAAACCATAAAACCTAAACGCATTCTTCAAAGCAAATGAAAATAAAAACAAAAATGAAGATAACAAGTTACCTTCTTCGGTCATTTCAAGTAGCAGAGGAGCGACATAAGGAGAAAAATAGGAGTTTCCAGTCACTGTAAGCAGCATTCCCGCCGTTGCATTCCCAACTAGCTCCTATTCCGACTGCATCGCGAGGGTTTCAAGGAAGAAGGCAATGGTTTTGGACATAACAGAGAGGGACATGCAATAGTTTTGGGGAGAGGCGAGGGCTTCAGGTAGAGAATACGACGGTCGGGAGGAGAGATTTGGGAAAGACACGATAGGAAGGGAGGTGATTTAAAGCGGGATATAAGATTAATTTCTACGACTTATCAATGACTTTTATTGCATCAATTATTAAAATTATTACTGACGATCGTTCTCGCCGCTTAATAATTAAAATGTGTCGGTTAAAACCCTGTCACATGACAGGTTCGAAGATAACTGACGAACTATAGACTTCGGTTAAAATTTGCTATAACCGACGGGTTATTCTGTCGATTAGAATTAAAAACCGTCGTTAAAAATACTGTTGATAAGTGTTGATATATATTGTAGTTATGTCGTCGCAAATAACCACGATAAAAAACAATCACAAATAAGTCGATAATTAGAACAATTTTCCGACATATAAAAAATAATCGATTTTCCGCCGATTTTAACATTTTTTTCTATAGTGTATATAAAATTTATTTATATACAAACAATGAAATATTAATTCACGCTTTGAAATAATGTTTAACTATAACATTTATATTAAGATAAATGAAAAAATATTTTTATTTGGATAAAGGATTAATCAAATTTAATATATATCTTAAAATTTTAAATACTTAGCATCAAAAGTTTGTTATAATTTTTTTTGAAAACCACAATTACATCCACATAAATTATGTGAAATAAATTACTAGAATGTTGCCACATTGTGAGTGGAAAAAACTCAAATTCCACCAAAAGATTATTTTATGCTACATAACAATATTCGCATTAAAATAAATTTAAATATTTGCTAATTCAGATTAATATTTATCAAATTGTAATATGTTTCTTATACTGTTAAGCATTTTTAGATTAAAATAATGAACTTTTTGAGAAAGAATACCTAATTTTTTCATTCAAAAAAAAAAAAAAA
>NW_018164502.1:632923-651875 GCF_001263595.1 Phalaenopsis equestris | reverse complement strand
CAGTTTTAAGCGGTTCAGAAAATTCCCGTGCTGGATTTAGTAGCTAATTAATATGACACTTTGTTTATCCTCTTTCTTTCTGTTTTCCATTATTTTTTTTATTTCGTAGAGAGCCAATGGCATTTACTCGTAATGGATGCATTGTGTGATATGGTCTCCCAAGCTTGTGATTGAATGGTTTACTAAACATCATCCCATTTTTCAGAGCCTTGACCTGTTCTATTAATGCGGTTTCCTAAATTTGATGCCATCAATAAAATTGTGTTATTTCTATGCTAAATATATGTCATCTTAAAGATTCTCTAGTAGAACTTGGCTTTAATATGCATTGTTCTGTTTTTTTTTTTCTCTAACTTCCAATTTTGTTTTATTGTATTCATTTTTAAAATTTTCACCCCTGAAAGCTCTTTTGATTTATATTGTTAGATGTTGGCCCCACCGGATATGCTTTATTTGTGGCTGTTTATGCTGGATTGGAGGTAACACGTTAATTCAATTTTATATTTTGTTACCTCATTAGAGGAATTTGATTTGTTGTTGATTGGGCTAGGAATTTTGAAAATAACAGCCAAGTTGCTTCCTTCTTAGGTCACTTAAAATGCAGTGCAGCTAGACCGTTCAACCTGAAAAAATTAGTTTTGGTTCTGCTTTGTCAGTCATGTATCCACAGAGTCCAATTATGGCTGCTTGGTAATCTAATATAAGCCACAGTGTCCAATTATGGCTGCTTGGTAATCTAAAATAAGTTAAGAAATGCTCGTCCTATTTCCTATCCCTTAGCACATTCTGCTAAATGATAGTTCATTCGGTATACGGTGATGAGAAGTTCCTGATCTAATCTTAAAGTGAAATTTTATTATCTGAATCATACTTAATAATAGAGAATTATGAACAATAAATATCAAAAGGCATCCTGCCTCTGAGATAGCTTAATTTACTTTTTATGAGCGTTTATGAATCGGAAGAAAATTGACTGTTTTTGCCATTTTATTTCATGTTTTACATTTGCAATTTATAAAACTTGCTAAGATAGGCAAACTATATACACATTGAAATATTTTTCTTTTCATTTTAATTCTTATGTACTAACATACAGTAGTTATTCATGATGTCATAGATTCTTGCGATTCCAGCCATACCATTAACTATGTCAGCTGGCCTTTTATTTGGGACTTTAACTGGCACTATCATAGTATCTATCAGTGGAACAGTAAGCTGTTTACTTTTATATCTATGCCATATATTTACATTTTAACTGCCTGCTTCATGCCTTCATCAGTTACCTTCGTACTTATTCTAGGTTGCTGCTGCTGCTGCTTTCCTCATTGCTCGATATTTCGCTCGTGAAAGGATTCTTAAGTTGGTTGAAGGGAATAAAAAGTTTCTTGCAATTGACAAAGCAATTGGCGAAAATGGATTTCGCGTTGTAACTCTTTTGCGTTTGAGTCCATTACTCCCATTCTCTGTCGGAAATTATCTCTATGGTTTGACTTCTGTGAAGTTTGTTCCCTATGTGTTGGGAAGGCAAGTTATGAATTTCTTTTACATCTTTCAACTAAATTTGATCCGTAATGCTGTTGACGTTAATCTCTAATTGTTTATGACATTTTTTTCATGATGAGAAGATTAGGCTCTTTAAAAAGAATTGCTCTGTTATAATTTCTTTGCAAAATTTGTTGCTAGTGATAACTAGAAAGATTGTGAAGATCATGTGGGCATGAAATAACATGGTTTGCAACTATAACTGCGCCAAGGTGTACAAATTACAGTGCTCTTATTTTAGGCTAAACTTTTGTTAACGATTGAAAGCTTGTGTTTTAATTTTCCTCTTTTATCAAATCTGAATGATGAGCTCAGAAATGTGGGGAACTTCAAACCGAGATAGGCAATTCCTGCCTTAACGTGAACTAATTAAACTTATGATAAACTTATTTATGCATCCAGCACAACCGTTGCATTTGATTTGTCAGAAAATTTCCCACTCTGTTACAGCAGCTATTCTTGCAACAACTAATATATTCTCATTTTTTTATTAATGAAACTATCACTATAGTTGTAGAGTACAATTATTCTATTTGTATTATAATTACTGCGATATGCAAAACTGACGTTATTTGATGCATTGTTGGCAGTTGGTTGGGGATGCTTCCTGGAACATGGGCATATGTTAGTGCTGGAGCATTCGGACGTGCCATAATCGTAAGGTTTTTTTTTTTTACCTGTAATAGTTATGTTAGGTGTTAAGCTTGATATTTAATGGTATTGTCACAATGTAACACGTTTTTCTTGATGTCGGCCAGTTTAGCATAAATTTTATTTTCTGTTTTTATTATTTAAAAAAATGTTTGTTTAGGTGCCATTTGGGATCACTTTTATTTTTTGTTTTCTATTTTTTTTTTTTTATCTTGTTTATGTTTTGATTTGAATTAAAACATTTTTTGGTTGTGGTAGTTGTTTTTAAAAACACTCAAAACATCTTTTAATTATTTTGAGTGTTTTTAAAAACATGGTGATTTGTTTTAATAAACAAATAATAAAAATATATAAAACTTATATTAACCAAACATATTTTCAAAATCAAAAACTAAAAGCGAAAATAAAAATAGAAAATAAAACATGATGCCAAACAGACCTGTGTATTTTTTTGTATCTTTTTATTTTTTATTTTTAAAAATAAATCAACTTATTTTTAAGGGCACTCAAAACAACCTTTATGTGTTTTGAGTATTTTGAAAAGTAACAATTGCAATCAAGTATATTTTATTTCAAATGAAAACACTAAAAAAATAATATGAAAATGAAGAACAAGAATACAAAAGACAAAAGTAATCCCAAACTGCCCCTTCATTTTTCTATTCACCATTAATTTATCCAAATAAAACAAACACAGACTTGTTATTTCTTGCGGACATCTGGAAAATGTAAGGCTAATTAATTGTAGGAGTAAGAATAATTATTAAAAGTTCTTTTCAAAATTTTTTTTTACATTAAATCATAATTTGGTGCTCCATAACTAAGCCTCAAGGATCTAAAAATCGTCCATATATTGATGTTTTTTGCAGCAAGAAGAATCAGATGTTGGCTTTCATGGAGGAAGCAACCAATTTTTAACTCTTGGACTAGGCCTTCTCGCCACGGTTCTCGCTGCTGCTTATGTTACCAGACTTGCAAAGGTAAGCATATTTTGTGAATGCATCCTTCTTTTGCCAATCTCTATAGCGTTGAATGTTGGCCTTTAAAAAGAAGCATAATACTAAGTTAAGTGTTGCCGAGATGAGAATGATTAGGTGGATGAGTGGCTTTACACTTAGAGACAAAATGCGAAATGAATATATTCGTTATAGGGTTGGTGTAGCTCCTGTGACGGATAAAATTAGTGAAATTCGTCTTAGATGGTTTGGTCAAATTAAGCATCAACCATCTGATGATCCGATTAGGAGAGTAGTTGTTTTAGATTCGACTTATGTTAAGAAAGACAGAGGTAGACCTGGGAAGACTTGGGCTTATTGTGTAAAAAATGATCTTAATTTATTAGAACTAAATGAAAATATGATACTAAATAGGATGCAATGGAGAAAAGCGATTCATGTAGCCGACCCCACGTAGTGGAATTAAGACTTTGTTGTTGTTGTATCTTTCTTTTGCCAATCCTTATTTGCAGTCTTTTAAGTCTCGAGTTTCCAAATTCAAGCGTGGAGCTAAATTACAGCTATGACCATGAGTTGTAGTGCTTGTTATCTCTGGTATAAATATATGGTTGTTTAGGAGTGTAATGTAAAACTAGATCTTTGCCGCTGTAAAACAATGTTTAAGAAGTACTTAAAAATTACTTTATGTGATTAGGAGAACATTTAACTCTTCTATAAAATCAATTTTCAAAGAAAAAGAAATACCCTCTGTCACAATTCTTAGTACTATCAGAATATTGGTGGAAAATGCTCGACGAGTATCATCTAGTACAACAACAACAAAGCCTTAATCCCATTACGTGGGATCGGCTACATGAATCCTTTTTCTCCATTGCGTCCTATTTAGTGTCATATTTTCATCTAGTTTTAATAAATTAAGATCAATTTTTATGCAATAAGCCCAAGTTTTCCTACATCTACCTCTGCCTTTCTTAACATAAGTCAAATCTAAGTCATCTACTCTCCTAATTGGATCATTAGATGGCCGACGTTTAATGTGACCAAACCATCTAAGACGAGTATCATCTAGTATTACAGAAAATTTTTCTATCAGGATATCTTAATAAAAAGTATCAAGATGGGTTTTAAAACCTTAAAAGCTTTTATATCTGCTTTCAAATGCGTTCAATATTTATTATTGACTTAAGTGTCAAAGCTTTTCCCTAGTTATTTACATGGGGACATTTTAGTCCTAGGGTTTATAAAAGTGTCAAATTAGTCTCTAGGTTCTTTAAATTGGTTTGTGGGGACTATTTCATTCTATATTAAAAGAGTCTTGGGGATTAAATTTGCAATTTTATAAACCTAAAATGACTCCCATGTAAAGCGTCGGAGGACTATTTTGACATTTTTCTTATATGTTTCTTACATTCATCTCAAACCAGGTCAAAGGGCTTTGAGACCCAACATGATCAAACTTTCAACCAGAATATCCTTGCATGGCTACTTCATTAGCAGCTTGTCTGAAATGTTATTGTTTCAAGGAAGATTTTCATACATACCACTCAATTCCTGTGTATTTACATACCTAACACCCCCTAAACTTCAATTTTTACATTTACCCCACCTTTCACATACATGAAAAGGTGTATTTCATTTTTTTAAAGTGAAAGAGATATTTAAGTGTGTTATAAATGTAAAAATGAATTTTTATCTGTTAGATATGTAAATACATAGAAATTGGGCGGTATGCATGTAGATTCCCATAGTTTTAAATTCATTAAATATTCATGCATCACTTGATCTCTTAAATCAGACTTTCTGCTTAATGCAGGACGCCATTAAGGATTTGGAGTGAATCTATATGCCCCTGTAGTTCGCCATGGCACATAGTCTTAAGCTTTTATAAGATCTGGGAGTTCATCAATGGCTTCAAATGCCTTACAGATATAAGGTGAGTAAAAGGTATTTTCTGCTTCTGGCAATTCCGTGTAAATAATGTGGTTTTGACCATTAGTATTAGTTTCAAAGCTTTCCTCCCAATCTGTAAGTCTTATGTTAAGTAAAGGAGATGAAGCAAAAACAATGTGGCAACTCCTGCAAATTTGTATGCCAAATTTGGGGTTTATTTACATATCTAACACCTATGCTTTCATATTTACATACATAACTCTGAAATCTTTAATATCACATAGAAAACATCATTATTTCTTGTTGAGAGTGAAATGCATATGTAAATCTGAATATCAAATTTTAGGTGTTCGATATGTAAATACGAAAGAATTGTGGTATGGAAGCAAGTTTTCAATGAGTAATTATAGGTCAATTTGTAAGAACCTAAACTTGATGTTGTGAGAATCTAATGTCTTTCTTATTTCAATTAGTATATAAATATTCATGAAGTAAAACTAATATGTATGTTTTATTTCTATTAATATCACAAACATGTTGCAAAAGAGTAACATTCATCTGGAGTTGTTATCACAACATGAAAAGTTGAGTATAAAATATAATGGTTAAGTGTATTAAGTTTTTTAAATAGGAAAAACATACTCTAATTAAAAAAAAAATGTAATTATGCACTTTAATATCACTATAAGGACTCTATCTTCAGAGATTTAGTTTGGAATTCTCGAGCACTTTTGCCCACTTTGAGAGTAACTTAACATGTAAAATATCAAAGGTCAAGGGTGGCGGTGCGACATCGTACTGCAGTTTTATCTTTTTGGGTAAACTGTGTTTTGACTACTTTTTAAAAAGCCGTCACTAAATTATGCGTTTATCCACTACTTCTGACTAGGTACCGTAGCAATTTTCTAGTCGTGGTTAGACTTTTAAGAGAAACAAATTTATAATAGCCATTGTAATTTTTTTAGCATCAGATTATTATTCAGCAGATTTACAGCTACTTTTTAATAAGCTGCAGTTCCCTCAAACAGATCTTTGGTTCAAACATATTATAATTACTCGTATCTTAAATTTTTTGGAACACGCATCAATATTCATATAGAAAATACATATCATAGAACATCTTAAATTCCTAATGGAATCATTCCTACTTATTGAAAACAATTTTATTAAATTTATAGCATTAATACTTAATTAAGAATTAGACTTTATATTACATAGAATCTCTCTAGATGCCCACACATAGACACTACTTTATCATCAAACTTCATTATTCACAACATAATAATATTATATGAAAACTAATAATAAATTAAATTTAGTTAAACTTCTCAATACAATTCCTTGATATTTTTCATATAAAAACACTCGTCTCAAGTCGTGCCCGTCCCCCAAACTACACTTTGTTGGCGTCCTTCTCCATTTTTCCTCTCTTCCTCGAGATCACATACTATCTCGCTTTCCTTTGCTTTGACATATTCTATTCTTGTTCTTAGTATGTTGTAGGGGTTTGTTCCCTTTCATTCTTGTCCCTCTTATTAAATCAATATTAATCAATTTGATTCCTTCTATTTTTATATCATGATTATATATACTAAGTATTACATGACCTATTTTAATAAAATGTGTTTCATGATTTTGATTTAGTTATCTAAAAAATTTTCTATCAATAGTGTGCAAGAACTATAAATTATTATCAATGCAACCAATTGAAGGTTGTGATGTTGATCTTTCTTATGAAAAGCCTTCTCTTTTACTTGAAATAGTCTCTTTTTAGTGCTGTTAAGTATTCTTATTCAAACTATTTTTTAAAGGAAATCTTAAATTCCTAATTGAATAATTAATATTTAATAAAAATAATTTAATTAAATTTATGATGTTAGTATTTAATTATGAATTATACTTTATATAACTTTAATCTTTCTGATGTCTTAACTATACTTTATTTCATACATCCAATTTAATTATTTTATATAATGCCATTATTAAATCATATTTATATTTATTTAAACACAACTTTATAATAATCTTATATGAAATTTAATAAAAAAATTAAATGCTAAATAATCTTCAAAATATGATTCCTCGACATTTGTGTGTTATTGAAAGCTCTAAAATTTTTCATTGAACTATTTTATAAAATATATAGATATTAAAATATTAAATCAACACAAAAATCTTAATAAAATGATTCTTTTGGAAATAGAATAAATCCAAGTTTTCCAAATATTACTTAATTCTTCAGTTCACTTTCATTGCCCCTAATCGTGGGTATGCCTACGCACACATTCAAGCACAACCTTTGTTGCTCATGCAGGTTGTCACACCCACAGACTCCTGCTCAAGCCCATCTACTTGCCAGTTGTCACTCTCTCACCTACCATAATCCCTTCGATCCCGCTCTCCTCCCTATTTCTTGCTCTCCTCTCTATTTCTCATTAGCACAAGGCTAGCTTGCTCTTTCTTGAGCGAACAATCATACTAGCCACTTGTTACCTTCTCTCGAATCATGCTTTGTCGCCAAGCCAAATTATGTCAATTTCATTCTTCCTCTTTTCTTTCTCCCTCTCAATTTCATGTTATACCACTCTGTTTCAATCACCTTTTTCAATTTTTGCTCTCAGTTCACTATTGGGAATTCACCCCCCTTCACTTTTGTCCTATTAATAACAGTGAACTAACTAATATCAGTTCAATTAAATTGGCATCAGTTTATGCATTTTCTTTTTTATATTAGGATATTATAATCTTCCCCACTTAAGAAAATTTAGTCCTTAAAATTTATGTCTTGTATAGGTTCCTCCTAGATATGTATAAAGAATGAACTACTCAATCTAAAATCATCATGAATAAATCTAAACCATATTACTAAATCCTTATGAAACCATCAAATTTGATTCAATGGTAGATACAAATCTAATATTAGAAGTCAATCATTTAATATAGAATAACATGACTAGAATAGCTTCATATTTCTTATATATAAGAGGACATAACTAAAACAACAATCATATTATATTAAATAACAAGATTATAATAACCTCATCAAAGTCTATCAATAACAATAGTAATTCTTTTTTTTTTCTTTACTTGCTAAGTAAGGCATAAACTCTATGTCAAATGTGTTGCCTTATTTTATTTCTATCATGGTTAAATGCACTAGAATATGTCACCTTTGGTTGGTCACTCTTGATAGATCCATCTTGAGAACTCCAAATTGGATTTATTTATGAGTTAGTATCAGTTATAGATTCCTAAGCAAAATTGGGATTATTCCTCATATGACACCCTGATTGTCGATATAAATAATATACTTTAGAGCTAAGTAAGTGTTCACCTAGGTAGCTTTTCACACTAAATTCAAATCTCTATAGTCTTACTACCGGTCTAACTACCACTCTATTGGCATGAGACGTGTACACTCGATTGGAACTTCTAAATTGAGATCTTGATTAATTTCTTTCATGTTCTTCTTCTTATATAACTTTTTTTTTTTTTTTGAAGTGATTTAAAAAAACAATTTTCACTCTTCTAGCCATTTTTACTATAATGGAATAATCATTGATCCCAGGCGCCAATGAATGGCAAATCAAAATCACAAGGATTGATAAAAAATTGTCAAACTTCTTTTCAACAATCGAGACCAACAAATGTGTATATCTTAATAATTTTGTAAAGTTGGTTTATATATATATATATATATACAAAGACACACACACACACACATTCTTATTAAAATTCTTCATTAATTGAGACTCTTAGGTTATGATTTACTTCACGTGCTTAAAATAAATCTCTTATTGTGATATCACTTTTGTCTTGACTTGAACTAAGATTTTGGAAATTTCATGGAAGAATAGACTCTTGGATTGTGTTGAAATCATAATTATTATCTCAAGATTATTAATGGAATTTTTTTATATTTTCTAAAAACTCTATTTTGAAATCATGATTATTATCTCAAGATTATTAATGAATTGATTTTTTTTATATTTTCTATAAACTTTATTTGAATATTAAAATAGCAAAAGAGCCATAAAAAATACAAAATCAAAATTTTAGATCAAATAAAATACATTTATCTTATGTGGCATTGTCTTCCATTCTACTCATTTAAGTTTTGGATTATTTAAATAAGCAACAATAGTGAGTTATCAAAAATAAACCAATCAAATCTTGATTGTTATATATCACAACTACTAGATGAAGGAGGAGTAATATGCATGTTAAACTTTCTTATAAAGCTATAATAATAATATATGACATGCTACACATATTAATTCCATTTATGATCATAAATTCTATTAAAAAATAAATTTCAGTGGATTTTTAAAAGTGTATATTTGTATTTTCTTTTTAATAACTAAATTTCTAATTTCAAGAAAGTTTTCATTTAGCTCTGCACACGTGTGTGCGTGTGTGTGCGTGCACTTTAGTCTGACTTATTGGTTGCGGCCTTTGGTGTAAGTCCCTCGGGTCGGGGGTTTGATCTCTGTGTAGGATCGAATTGCACACATGTCTGGAAGGAGAGTCCGTCCCTCGGTCAGACTTTGAGGTTGATCAGCGATCAATCTATATATATATATATATATGATATTTACCATGAGGGGGTAAAATTGCCCAACAGCCTGAACATAATCAGGTTTCACTTATATGGATGATTCATCTTGAAAGAGCAATTAGAAACTGAACCATCACAAAACATCTATCTCATTTACTCTACGAAAGAATCACAAAGATAATCAAAATCGGCCGAGTGAGTACAACCATTTCAGCTTAAAAATAATCCGGACAAAGATTGTAGCTTGATTTAAGTGGAAAAGAATAATTGATTTTTCACCTATTAAGTTTATATATTTCCGAATTCAAAATTTAAAATTTCAATTTATCATTCTATTCTCTTCTGATAAAGTAGACAATTATAGAACCATTAAAGCAGTTCAGCCTCTAAACAACAATATTTGATGTATTAGGAGTATTAAATAGAAGTTGCGATGTATTAGGTTGAAATATAAAGAATTTATAAATCATCCACATATATTAAAATGGACAAACAAATAATAATTAATAAAAGATCATGAATCGCTAGAATTTTATCACTAAGTTCGTGAGTATGATTAAACCCATACATTTGAGATTGTTAGCTATTTTTATATCTTAAATTACAATAATCAAATAATAAAAAGCATATTCAATACAATAACATTTAAATTATATGTCTCCATGAATCCATTATAATATAGCATTCAAATATGGGCATTTTGGTTTTAGCATTAAAGAAAGAATTCAGTCGTTCCCGTAAAATGGTGTACTCCTCCAAGCAGAATTTAGAGATAGATTTAGAATAATCTAGATTGATAATTTGTTGTGATGGCGAAGTAAGCAATCACTGACCTTCATAAATAATGGTGTTAAGGCAACCCTTGGTGGCATAGAAAAAATATATGGGTGGCATAGTAAAAATATATAGAGTAACCAGCAAATTATAAGTGATCAATATGAGATCTAAGTTCCATCCAAGGGCTATGGAAGATGGACAAAAAGTGACCAATACCAATCTTATAACCACAGTTCTTCTCATCAATCATGCCATTCTTAATTTCCGTTTTTACAACTGATGAATTAGATGTTTTAGAATTCCAAACTGCGCCACAAGCACCAAGTTATCATTTTGCTAACAAGGTTCCAATTGATCTTATTATTAGAGGAGAGGCCGATATCCTCATTTTCTTTAGGTATAATAGTTTGATTATGAGAATTGAAATGTTCTTTCTTTGACATTCCGCCATCAAAAAGAAATCTATGCGTAATATTTTTGATTTCATAATGATACATTTAAAAATGGAAATTAAGCTAGTACAAAATGTAATAGATATTAATTGATGATCTTATAAGTTGAAAACTTCCCCTATGTAATAAGAAAAAATTACTATACCAACCAAGCAAATAGATAATCTATTCATAAGAAAAGAATAATGATTGGTTGAAAGCTTGCCCACATTAAAAGCAACCCCAAATAAGTGGAAAAAAAAGAGAGAATCACTTATTAATTCCTAGGATGTTGCATATAACCATCAAATTCATAATTTATTTAGAAAATTAAATTCTTAATTTAAAAATATTAATTTTAAACCATAACATTGATGAGGCAGGTGAGTATAACTTTAAGAGATATAATCATAGGAGCATCAATCAGACCAACTGAAAGTAAAATTTCTACAAATAGAAGATGATTAACACTTGTGACACTATTTGATATAAGGTTATACTTCCCTTTAGAATACTCTTGATCAATAATAGAACATGTCTATGCAATTACTAAATGTGAAAAGGGAGGGTAGACTTCTCTACCTCAATTCATTTGATGAATTGACATAACCTTAAATATTCTCATTCAAGAATATGGGATATGTAAAATAATGAATACAAGCTGAAATGCACCTTTAAATGAAGGTTAGAGGAAAGCTATTTTGTGATAATCCATTGAGCACGTGTTTCTACTAAAGTCATTAATCTTTTTTAATATCTAAGTTAGCATAAAAATACTTCCTTGCCTTCTTAGATTTGAGATGATCAATAATTTAATGCTATGATCTAGCATAGTGTTATTGGCAATTGCTCAATTTTTTTTAAAGGCTGATTGACTTGGGTGAAAATTTTCAAATAGAAAAACCTTAAGTCTATTTGCAAGGATTTTAATGATCATTTTATAAAGAGTGTTACAAAAATAAAATTATATTATTTTTATTTAAGAGTTTGAAAGTAATCATGCACTGTCATTAAAATTTGCATCTTAATAATATCTCAAAAGTACTAAATGAAGGGTTTTGAGGTAAAATCATTTTTTCTAGGAGTCTTATTAATAATAATTTTATGAGAGTTTTAATAAATTATGCACTGTCATTAAAACTTGCATCTTAATAATATCTCAAAAGTACTAAATGAAGGAGGTAAAATCATTTTTTCTAGGAGTCTTATTAATAATAATTTTATGAGAGTTTTAATAATTTCATTATAAGTAAATGGCTCAATTAGGTCATTTATAAAGGAGGATGATATAATTGTACCACAAGGATCATCATTTGTAGACTTCAAAAAGAAGTGTGGGATTTTATAAAGTGACTTGTAATAACCATTAAAACCTCAACAATCGTATCCTTTGAAGAAATAATACCATAAAGGTTAGAAAGCTCAATAAATTTATTGGCCAGAGTTTCTTCTCTCCTTCATGAAATTGTATAAGAATTTAATGGCATCATTCACTTTTTTCAAACAAGCAACTTTGCCATTTGATTCAACTAAAGACTTTCAATAATAATAACACAAGGAAATAATTCTCATGGATAGATTTAACAATAACATCAAGAGAAGCATTTAAAGGATCCCTTTAGATTTGCAAGGGGATATCTTCTTCTAATATATTTAGTTATTAAATGGAACAAATATAATAAGTGAAATCCTTCCACTTGGATTTTTTAAAAGAAAGTCCCACAACTTTAGCTTTTCAACATAAATAAAAGTAAGATTTCCCAAGACATAATTGCATTAAGCATCTCTAACAATTCTAAGAAAATTTTGAGTATCAATCAAATAATTTTTGAAAAAGGAATCGATGATCAATTTATCCTCAATTTCCTATTTTAAGTAGAATTGGAGTGTGATCAAACAGAGAGGGAAAATATTCCAGCTTATCCAAATTGTAGAATTGTCTATCTAAAAGTCCAAATAAGATTATTAGTTTAATATTTAGAGCAAGTCTAAGATAGATTAGTAAAAAGGCTCTCGAGAAGACATTACAAGAGTTTAGTTTATTAGTAACGGTCAAAGACCATCGACAATAATGGATAGATTATATGTAATATGTTCACCGATGGTTTAGCTATGACAAAGTTGATGTAGCAAACGGATTTAAGAATGATTACATTAACTGATGGTTAAGCGACGCACCATAACCATCACTATAGATCCAAAAACATATCATGTTTAATTGTAGATTGACCGTCGATTATATAACCGATGAAACTGACTGTAGGAAAAGTGTTGTAGTTTCATCGAAAAAGTGTCCTGATTCAGTTGGTAAAATGTCGCTAAAATTCAATTAACCATGAGAATTTACCGACGTCTCTGTCTATAGCAAAAGTGCAGTACTTTGCCCATACGTCGCTTGTTCAATAATCTATCAGAAAACTGTTGCTTGTTCGATAAACCAACGTAAAATTATTGATAGGTCATTGAAAACATGTACCATCATACAAAAATATAACGCCCTATTTCAATGCTACAATTTAAACACCTGCAATCGTAACAAATCAATAAAAAAAACAACACAACACAGTAACAAAACTAATTTGTGCATAAATCATAAACAAAATAAAAGAAAATTAATTGAAATAAAAAAAAACAAAATGTATAACTGCATAATAAAACTAATGTTCACCAATAAAATATTCAAAAAAAACCCATACAAAAAAAAAAAATAGCGTCTATTCATCCTCCACATCATCATCATCCCCACGGTCATCCTGTATGGGCTCCTTCCCTTTCTACAATTATGAATGCAGAACCGTTTAGATCTCTGCCCTCATCCCCAGTTCCAGGGCGGCTACCTGGATAGAAACCTAAGCAGTGACCTAACAATACATCTCCTCCTACTATGAAGTGGAAGTGGATGCACTAGATGTGATGGAGGCCGAGCAGGCATCATATGCCAGCTCTTGACACCAAAACTCGTGGACCCTACCTTTCTTCTTCCTGCCGACAACCTCCCTCCAGAGGTCGTACTCAGAAGGATCGTGAGATGTGCCGAAACCACAGGCTGACCTTTGGAGATCGACTCTCTTTACCTAAGGAAGGCCTCCTACAAAACATATGATTAATGAAATTGAGAGACTAGATAAATTTTGATATTTATCTAAATTTTATGCTTATTACTCTTTTGAATTACATGGGGCGTCTGCGATCTATTGTCCTCCCAAAATTAATCTGACTACCGCCTATGGGTGATGTAACTCTGCAACAGTTAGTTGTCGTCCTTTTTCTAGTATATGTCAGTATAATGGAATAAGTAGCATGTATTTAATATACAATAAGATTTAATGAAAAAAATGTCTTACCAACCTTCCTTATACTCTGTATGTGGGAGGGCTCGACAAGTTTGCTTTGAGGCCCCCACGAGCGGTGAGTCAGCTTTGTATAATCCCTCTTTCTCTGATAATTAGGAGAGTTTCAGACACTAAGTAGTGCAGAAAACACATCCTCGCCAAACCAATAAAGGTTCTAACGTGTCTGGTATATATCTTTGAACTGGTCTCGTGGACCTCCCCTTGGGCTCAAACTTATTGCACGTCCACGGCCTCGTATGATTACAAACTTTTGCAACCAAACATATCCCCTGATGGGCATGTCGACCCTTCCTCTAGAAGTCATCTACAAGCAGGAAAGTAAATTTAATTAGTACATCAACATACTACTAAAGATGAAAGTACAATTATACAAAGTAAAAAAAATAGCAACACTAAATTGCATACGTACAATCCACAGACCATTGAAACTAATAAAAATAAAGGTACGCAGTAAAAATAAGGGGAAACTGTAAAGTGCAGTCTATAAACAACTGAAACTGAAAATATAGAAGTATAAAGAAAAAATCAAATAACACTTACACATCTTTATTAACCTTTTTTGATGAGTCACTTCATGATGTAGTTAAAATTACTTCATCCAAACCATCACCAGAATCATGCTCATCGATATCAATTTCCTTGTGTTTGTCATCAACATCCACCAAATTTACCCTTTCATCGATAGTGTCAAGTGGAATTTATGACTCTATCTTTTCTAATTCATGATGAGTTGGTTCAATGGAATTTTGAATATCAATAGTCATTGTTGTTTTATTGGTTATGACTACTACCCACTCTAGTTTGTCTTTTATTCTATGGGGATATGGAAGATAAAATGCCCGACTTGCTTGTCTTGCTAAAATGAACAGATGAAATTACCATATCTCTTGTTCAGTTTTACTTGTACAATATTATAGCATTGGATAACTTTTGTTCCACAAATAGGAACAAGATCAGACCAGTCATAGTTGAACAGGAATACACCCCCACCAATAGAGACCGTATAAGATAGTTCAACAAACTTCTTCAAGAATCACATAGTAATCTATATTATCGTTTGAGTTATTATTTGTTTTAACACAGATGCTAGAATTATAAATCTTTTTCCCTTCAGACTAGGACCTCATATGAAACTTATGTCCATTCACATCATAAATTTTTCAAATTTTGACAATGCGCATGGGTCCCCAAGTAAGGTCTAGCAAGCTCTGATCTGGTACTCCATTGTTCTGATCATGAATTTAGTAATTCATAAATAACTTATTTGTACTTAAATTTAACTAATAACAATTATATTAGATGCTCAATAGTTTTGATAAACACTTACATGTGTTGCGAACCATCCGTAAAAAAAATATTGTTTATCTCCCAGTTAGTGATATCATCTTCAATTGAGTACAACAAATTTAAGGAAAAACCTTAACCACAATGAAAAATAAGGGATTAGCCATCATAATATTTTCATCCAGAAGAGTTAATTATTAATAGAATTTAGTGTCTTTCTCAATAAACGGTTGAACTTCATCGCAACTTAGAAGAACATAAAATGTTGTTGCTCGAAGTTCTTGATCATTGAGATATTGTAATGTGCACCTCTTTGATGCTTCACCAAACTGTTGAAAAATAGAAAGTATCTTGGGAGGCACCATACCCAAAGATGTGGACTCTTCTTGTACAAAATAATAAGTACAGAAAGTGGTAGTCTCTTGCAGTAAATATGCCACACATATGGATCCTTACGGTCGTGCTTTATTTTTGATAGTTCACTTCCATTTATTCAAAATTCTATAATATAATTTTTTCACAATATTATTTATGAAGTAGTTGATAGAAAGTTTATTCACTTTTAATATGTACCTCTCAGATGGATGCATCCATCAATAATGTACTGGTCCATCAAGTAAGGTTTCATATCGTAGGTGTACCGATAGACGCTCCATGGAGTCTAAAAAACTAGGGAATATTATTTTAATTTTACTTAATATTATTGAAATGTTTGCTTTCAACTGTCGTATGCTAGCAATATCCAAACGAGCTGCACATTTCTACTTGAAGAACACACTAATTTCAATTAGTAGATTTAAAATATCACTTGGTAAGCAGCTAAATGAGGTTGGCAACAAATTTTAACGAAAAATATCATAATCATGGATTTTCATTCCAAATATATTTCTTGTCTCCACATCAATACAATGACTCAAATTTGAAGCATATTACTTAGAAATTTCAATCCAGGGAGCCACTCACAAATTTACCTACGTTGAGCCAACGTAAGAGAATATTTTGCTTTCAAAAGCTTGCTAGTAACAGTTTTCTGAATCTCCAACTCCCGAATTCTACAAATCTCCTTCAAATATAGTATGACATTAACATTATCTTTAACTTTTCCATTAACATCCATCACATCATTGAATAAATTGTTAAAAAAACTTCCTTTATGTGCATCACAACGAGATTTTGCCTGATCATGTTATCCTTCTAGTAAAACTGCTCCCAAAAAATGGATTTCTTTGAGTAGTTATAAATAACACTAAAGCCTGGTGGGTGATGAGAAGAAAGTTTAGGACAAACAGTAATCTTTGAAATGTCACTGAGAAACTAAAATAAATCATTCTCAAATACTATTGGAGGTGACGTTGATTTCTCAATTTTGTTTTTCTTGAACACACTTTTGTTCCTCCTCAAAGGATGTCCATAATAAAAAATCATACAAACCATGAATTCTTTTTGTCATGCTGAAGCGTGAATGCCTTAAATGAATTCATTCAATATAGACATGCAAATATTCCTGTAGTCATCCAACTAGATAACATTCCAAACAGTGAAAAATCACTTATCATCCACATCATTGTTGTTTTGATCCTAAAATTGTGTTTCGTTGTAACATCATAAGTCATGACACTACTTTTCCCAAAGAATCTGAAACTCATCTATCAGTGGCTACAAGTATACATCAATCCAAGCTTTACGACTACTGGGAATTGGTATAATCAATGTTGGGACGATCACTGAACAACAAGATGAAGCTATCGTAGACTGACTATTTGGTGAGAAGACATTCGAGCATAAGCTTATTCACACCTTATCGTGGTTCCGCAACAAACTGGGGATGTAAAAGATAAAAAAATTTCCATACCTCTTCATCCTATAACCTATTATGATGTCATGCCATATGTGGAGCAGTACACGAGTGATGCAGGATTCGAGAAAATTAATATTAAATTAATAATAATGATGCAATGTAACCCAAACAATAATATAACTTTAATGAAAAAAAAATTATCTTTAGAACCTCTTTTAAAGTCCCAATTCCCTTTTACATATAACGCAAGTATACATATCGTTCAAGTAATACAGGGCTCTAATGGAGTCCTAGATATCGATCCGATAGGGAAGCTGGAAATATATATAAGATAGCTATTTATATTCTATTATAAACTAAAAATATAAATAAAGTAAAGTACGAAGTTTGAAGTTAAACCACTTAAGTGAAATGCTACTAAATATGCAGATGTACAACTGGAACAAGTAAATTAAACTAAATGCTAAACTTTTTAAAGTAAATTACTGAAATAAAATAGAGGTTTTTATTGACGAAATGTTCAAGTATGAGAAAACATCCTTCCCCTTTGCAATGAAAATATGGCTTGTGAAGAAATAGAAATCATTTGAAAAATATGTTTAAAAACTGTTTTGTGTCAAATAGGAGCAATCTTATTATCTACCCTCTCCCGAGTGATATAAAGAACATTGACTAATCCAAAGTTTGGTCCCTAATTCTGTGGTTAGGCTGGGAGGATATCGGTTGTTACTCCAAAGCTCCCACTACTCCCTCACCTGAGGGCTAACATGCTCGCATTAGTTTCCAATCAACTAAATCAAATTGAGGATTCTAATCTGTCACCTTAAAATCTTTCAATTCTACATCCAACAAAGTATATTTTCCTATTTATTTGCTTCCAATCCCATTGATGAAATACTCTCCCATGAAATAAAATGTGATTCTCCCTTTGTTGTAGAAATCATATCCCCTTTTCAGAACATATATTTCTCAACACAATTTAACAATTTAATTGGTCAGATCGAGAAGTAAATGAAGATCGAAGTTCAAATCAACATAAATTATTGACATTTAAAACCGTAGAAAACAAAATCAATTCTTCACAAAACCATTTCTTCAAAGTAGGGAGAAGGATAAAGAAGACTACTCAGAATTCATGAGAAAAATACGATAAAACATGAATTTCATATATAAAAATAAGTTTACAAACAAAAGAAATGTAAAATACAACTTAACTCACAATCCTTCCCAAGCAAATTTCTAGAAGCTCTCTTCAAGTCTTTCTCTTTTTACAATCACTCTCAATTCTCTCTTAAAAATGTAATGAAGAAGAAATCTCTCATCTTCCCTCTCCTCTTACAACCCTAGAAGAAAATCTCCTCTTCTCTCTCTAACTCATGTAAGTTCTCTCTCTCCATCTCGTCACACTCTAGAAGTCCCCCCTCCTTTTAGACTGCTTCCTCTCAAAAAATTTTCAATTTCCCTTGAAAATTCAAAAGTCAAAACTTTGAATTTCAAAAGATGCGCCTCCTTGATCCAAGAGTCAAATCCCTTCAAATTGGAACCTTCCATAGTGTCTAAATGCATTGCATCACTCTATGGGGTGTTTAGAACAAGTTTCCCTTTGAAAATTTGTGCAAAATTTGTCTCAAACCGCTTTAATTTGAAAATGTTACGCCTGGCGCATCATGCGCCAACGCTCTGAATTTTGGCGCATCATGCACCAAACCCCA